>NW_022604518.1:0-19345 GCF_008692095.1 Etheostoma spectabile | reverse complement strand
TATTTTACTGTCTGCTATTGAATCCACATGCCAGTGGTAATATTAGGAGAAAACACACTTCTACATGTGTATCTCTATGACTTTTTGATTGTCATAATTACATGTGCATGGCTCTCTGTTAAGGCTCCAACCGTTTATGGTTTCCGGCTGAGTACACAGGTTCAAACATTTTTCTCCTAATTTAAGGGGGGACATTAAAGGCCGCCTGTGAGGCCTTGTCACAGATGGTTCGATGATCTGTACGCCAGGACCCCACACTAGAATATGTGAGCCTTTTTTCTCCCTGTTCCCTCTCCTGCTCGTTTTCTGTATTTTGTCATTTCTCCTGCCAACCAGCAAAGCTTCGCTCCTTGAAAGCCATAAAAGGGGGTGTTTAAAAAAAAAAACACTGGCATGCCTTTTTGTGCTCCTTCAAGGGGATTTTTCTGGCGTTTGAGACAGTACAGAGACTCTGCTTGTGTCTTGTTGGATATTCTCAGACACATTCTCAATGACAAACACAGAGGGGTGGGATATTCGCATGGCAATTTCAAGCATCACCACAAACTTAAGACACATGGAGGAGGGAGACAAAAGACGAGAGTGATAAGCCATTACAGGGAAAAAAATAAAACACTCAAATCTCTATAACTTTATACCTGAGATGGCCTTGAGAGTGAGCGTTCCCATGGCTCTGATGAGTGCTGCGCTCTGGCGCTGCGGTTCCCAGGAGGTTGCGTGCTCCAATCTCTCTAATGAGAGAACCTTCCAGGCTAGACATTGTGGGCTCTGGCTCAAGCCTCCATCCCATGCTGTTCTCACCACAAAGAAACAAGCCAAGTTATTCACTGATTCCTTTCTGACATCCCTGGCCAAAATGTCTACAATCCCGTCCTCCTACTGCCACTTTCTCTCTACCACTTACTGTCATCTTTCTCTTTCTGTTCTTTTTCACTAAATGTCTCTTATTTTCTCTTTTTAAATGTGGTTGAAGTTGTTATGTTATGACTCAGCGAACACATACTCATCTATTAACAAGGTTTTGAGACGCACAAATGAGGAATGTAAGGGCACAAATCCTACATGGGCAACACTCAGGCAAACTGACTCACACGTTCAAATTCGTACAGGAGCGCTGCTGTGTTTGGCATGTTCACCGAGCGTCAGTGTTTACACAGCATGCGATGGCTCAGGCTAACAGGAGGGAGGAAATAGACTCGACAAAAAGGGTGGCAAGTTCTGAAGGAGGAGGTCCATCTGTGAAAACAGCACCTAGCTTAGGGAGTTATTAATTACCCCGGGTCACTGGCCAAACATTTGGAGTGCAGAAAATGGGAGAGGTGAAGGTAAATTACAAAGACAAAAAACCAGGGGTGGGGTTTGTGAAATAGTAGCTGCAAAAATGTGACTTTTTAAATGCCCCAGTAGTGGAATTATTATACCTTATTCTTCTAGTTCTAGTTCTTTTACATTATGAGCATGTGAGAAAGTGAGCTTAATTGGAGCATTTGGAGCACCTTGTCTTAAGTCCTCTATAACACACACACCCAAGCAAGTTTTTTCACTCTCTCCTTCTTTATTTTCTACTCTTAAATTTGGGAGAGAGGGTCAAATGATGTTTTTTACCCCTCGTTTCTGCTTTCAAGAATGTCTGCAATGCTTCCCAGAATCCTGCCTTGTTGACTTTGGTTTGGGATAAAAGGTACAGCCTTGTCTGTTCTTCATGCTGATCCGAAAGTGATTAGGTTGGCCTCAACATGAGCCCGTGCATAGGCCAGCACACTGGCCCAGACAGATTACCAAATATGTGGTCCTGTTATTGAGGGGACCGAGGTGAAGAGATAGATGAGAGGGGAGAAATTAAGTTGAAGACTGTTGGTAGCTTGGTGGTAGAGAGGGAGAATGAAAGTTTAGATGCTTATTGTATTGTAATGGTTTGTCTTAAAATTAGGCTTTTGTGTTTTATGGCTCTTCTCTTAGTAGTGCAGGTGATTCTGCTGGATTCCAAAATGTCTGTTGTACTAAAGCCGATTCCTGATCAGACCAGTCTCAAGATAGATAGAGGTGAAAATCTCTTCATTCTCTTCACTACAAAAGTAGGCCATAAAAGCAATGCTTGTAAGGTATAACCTAAGCAACCATGCACCTATCTGCAAAAGTTATTGCATCATTAGTCACACTTTGCCAGACCTAGTGCACTGGAGTAGAATCTGGCTACTCCACATATCATTTAGGGATGGAAGAAAAACGTAGACTCTGAAGGAACTGTTTTGGTGGAATATGTGAAGGCCTACGTTTAAAAGTTTGTTTAAGTCGTGCAACAGAAAACTCAGATTGGACAGATCGTCTAGCTAGCTGTCTGGATTTAACCTGCAGAGATCAGAGAAAAGGTGAACCATAGTCTTCATAAATCGACTAGAGTTTAAAATGCCGACACAAAGGAAACCCAAGGCAACGGATATCCGGCTAAATAAAATAAATGAGTAAAATCCAGCGGCAACGGAGCAATCCCGGAAGTGGAACGACAAGGATATAGACTACTGCATCATTGATGTTAATCAGCTTTAAACAGCCAGTAGCATACTGTATGTCGTGGCTGAGCAGCAGTGACCAGTGATGGGTGCACAAATGCTAAAAGCTACTGATTTGGTTTCTGACACTAATGATTTGAAAAACCCAGTTCATCTTAGTCCTGCTAGCTCTTTAGCCCTGCTTCCACTCTTTATGCTGAACTAAGCTAATCACCTCCTGGCTCTATAGCTCTGTGGTAAACACACAGACATGAGATTGATATGGATCTTCTCATTTATCTCTGGCAAGTAAGCAAACAACTGTGTTTCCTAAAATTCAGAACTGCTTCTTTAACCACACTATGGCATCGAACTCACTGTTAATGCAGAACTTTAATGCCAGGGTGAAACAACATAAACTCTTGGCTTTTTGTTTCCCCTCGGAATTGCAACAGTTGACTTTGGAGATACGTTTGTTGTTCCCTCACTGCTTCAGTATTCCTTCCTCTCTCCACTGTGTTACCCTCTCCCTCCTCCTTACCGCTTTCCCAAAACTACCATCAGGAAGCTGTAAGTAAAACTGGTGTTTTGAAATAAGGACTACCCATATGCACCATACTCTGATACACGGGTGAGAGAAAATCGTGATTGGCTTGCATGGGCCAACAATAATATTGTGTTTAATCTAGATATCATTACATGCAAAATGAGCAGGAGAAATTCAAGGGCATCATTGTTTCCCTCGGCCAGTTTTTTTTAGGGGTTCCAATGAGGAGTGTTTCTTTTAGAAACCCGAACCAGGAAAGATGTGGAGGTGCCACTAATAGTGTTCTGCTAAAAGAAGAGAGAGACCTAGAATCAGAAAGACAGGAGGGAGAGGGTGAGACAGGAAAGATGAACACTTTAAATTACCATCCAACCATCATTTGCCTTCGACATAGCTCTTTCATACTAGCGGCTTTTTTTGCCCCCTACTGTGCAAAACCAATGTCTAAATTGCAACCTGGCTTAAAGTGGATACTCCATTTTTTTAGAAATCCACTTATTTTGCTTTCTTGCTGATGAGAAGGTCAATGGGCTAATTAATCAATGGGGAAGAAATGTGCTACCTTCAACAAATCTTACAAAAGCTCACGTAATTAATGTTAATTACCCACAGCTTATATAGTCCAACTATGATTAGTGAGTTGTGAGTTTCAGCCCCAAAATTCAAAAGCAGTCAGCTAAAATCAGCGTGGGCCAGATTTTTCTCTTTTGTAGGATTTCAGGTACCAAAGGTCAGGAGAGGGAACACAAAGTAGAAACCCACTGCTTCTACTTGGCGCTGGTTTGTCCACATGGACGAGGCATTGGGACAGAGGCAATCCTCTGCCGCCCCATTTCTCATCGCCTCCATCCAAGAGGATGAAACAGGGCCAAGTGCAGCAGTGGAGAAACAGCAGAAGGAAACAGCGGCAGGGACATCTGTATGGTTCTCCAAATTGAGCCAGAAAGACTGATGGAAAGGCGTGTTGAGGAGAGCATGGTAAGGACCAACCGTCCAATCACCCTATTGGACAGGGATATTAAAAGATTTTTAAATAGACGCATATTTTGGAACATATATTGTTTTTTTATCAGAGGTGACTCATTGGTAAAATAGCTGCAAACGCTGTAGGTGTTTACCATGCATATATATGCCTGTATGTCTCCTATAAACGCAACTCATGAAAAGACAAATTCTTACATTATTGTCACAAAGTCCTTTATTGCTGTTGTGTGGATAATCAAAACATAACTGACTTTGGCGACTCTCGGTGGTAGTATCCAGAAAGACACCCTGGCAGGCAGCCGTGCGCAACAAAACTCCCCTACAACACATAAACTGCACATATTTTTGCTGGGATGTAAAGAGATTTAGCCACAGATTTGAAAGGTTTGAGAGACGCTATAATCAACTAGACAATGGTTTAACACTAACCACACCTAAACCTGATAACCTGTGTTTACACCATAGTCGTCAGCTTTGCAGGAATTGTGTCTAATCAGGTAGAGGACACAGCCCAAACAATATGCTGCTTTAATTAAGCACAACAGACGTGATATAATTACGATAGATAATATTTAAGAGCGGAAATCATAGATTGTAACTCGCTAGCATTAGCTCTTGCTTGGCCACTTATGTCAGTGACTTGCCCCTAGTTTTACGTGTCACAGCGGTCTATCAAGAGCCTCCAATCTTTACTTTCAGCTACAACGCTTCTCCTTAAGTAGCATTAATTGATTTTGGCCACTTAGGCGCAATGAATCAAGCTGGAAACAAAACACTGACATATCACCACTATCGTTATATTGAACGTTTTGCTAACATTTGCCTCTTAACAGCTCTAGCGGACATGGAGCAACATTATCATTCATTTGAAGTTATGTTTCTGGCAACCGAAGACATGTAAGTCCGATATTCACTATTGTTTTAGCTGTGTTTTGGTCTCCTGGGGGAAATGTGGACCTCTTTAGCTGCTAATCGCTCACTAGTTGTTAACTTTGTCTGGCTGTATAGTTTGGTGCTGGGGAGGTATTGTAGAGCCGGTTTACCAGAACCTTTTTGCTGAAAAACAGCGGCTGGCGCGGCAAGGTTGAGAAGTGAACCAAAACGGTAAAGTTGCGGGCCATAAAACCAAAACAAAGACCTGAAAGAAGCTAAAATGCTCCATAAAGCTGAGGGGAACTGCAGTCAGGTGATAATTACCTGTGGCTTTATCTCTATAAGCTACATTGGTTATTTGATCCGTTGTTAAATCAAAAATATTCATTAGTGCAGCTTTAAATTGTACTAATCTACGTGAATTCAAGATTGCTTGTTTGACATTGTGACAATAAGACACAAACATTCATGGGGATGAAAATTATCTTTCCAACACCTGACTCGAGTTAGAAACATCACATATGCACTTGTTTTAAGGGATAGTGTGTTTTCATTTTATGTTGTACTTGTGGATTTTTCTGTTCAGTGCGTTTACAGCACAGAAACAGATTTCTCTCCCATGTGTAATGCATTGCAGACATTCGGACAACTTTGATTAATCAAACTTTAACCATAGCCTGTTGAACATGGAATTACAACCCTGTTGTTGAGAGAAATTGCGAGTGTGTGTTATAGCAACTGCAAAACAAAACAACACAACAGCCTTTCTATGCACCTAATCCATAAAACGTATTCTTTAGTCTTTATTTATTCATGGTAACATAAAACACTTTGTCTCATGGATTGATTTTAGAGGGTCAGATAAGCAAGAATATTTGCAAACCACCAGAATCTGATCCACTCGATTTCCACAAGTGATTTACACCCCTTATGTTGCACAGGAAAGGAAAAGATAGGATCAGCTAATGCTCTCGGTCTCCCCATCCCCTTCTTTATAATAGCTCCTCAGAGAGGACAAGAGGAAGAAGGAAGAAGGAAGAGGGAGCTCAGAGAGGGTGAGGAGTGCCACGGGATGTGATTAGGCTGGACCTCCCGTTTATGATTTCTGTATTGCTGGCGCTTGGTGCCAGACATTCCCTCCATGGAAGGAATGTCTTCCTAACCAGTTCCATGTGAATGGTTTAGGAGGGAACCACAGCCCACTGGTCGGGTTGAGGGCTCAGCCTTTAAAAACACACACCAAGGAAGAAATGGAAGGATGGAGGGCAAGAGCATGTTAAGGAGGGAGAACAAGAGGGACAAAGATGATGAACAAAAGGTCAGAAACGTGTATACCACATGCACATACAAACTTCTTTATATGTACATTCTAATTTGTTCCTATAGCTTTTCTTCCAAACTATCCCCTCCAGCTGCTGTGGACATAAAGTACATGGAACGCAGCGTTACACAATATTAAGTGGTAGTGGGAATTCAAATAAAGTTAGTGATGTGGCTTTAGCTTTCATACAAAACACAGGCTAATATATTTTCCAGGATTGCATGACTTTAGATTATAAGGCAAAAAGTGGAGAGAAGAAAGAGAGAGTAGGCATATTATATAAAATGTTTTGGTTTTTTATAGATTAAAATCATTGGATATTCTGCTGTATCTATAAATCAGATCCAAAGGTCATGCAGTGCATACACAGATATTTTGTTGTATTTTTCATTGGATAGCCCTCCATCACCTCGACATCTCGGCACTAAAACATACTCAGACATTAAACGACATCATAAAAGCCCAGCGCACTGTCTGAGACTTCGTAAATTCCACCAACTGCATGTGTGACAATTTTACGCAATTGGACTGTAATTGCAACACTAACAAATCATTAATATGCTTTTTCAAAACGTTCTAGCTCTCTGCAAATCCCATTCTGATTCCTTTCCCACAAGAAATGGCCTATAGAGAACAAAAGATATTTGCATTTTACAGCCCGAGAGTAGCACGATGTTGGATGCAAAGTGTGGACAGTTGTTTGTCCTGGAATTGGAACTGCGCTGGATCACTCTCCTGGTGATTTTGGCCACGTGTAACAAAATGATAAGAGTGGTTTTTGTTGGGGTCGGCCGCAGTCTGTGAGCATGCTGTGCAAGGAAAAGCAGCATTAAGCAACAGGAAAAAACTGTTGTAAAGTACATTTATTTGAACATTGAACAATTATGTGCTATTAAAAACAAATGCGCAGCAGCAGACGTAACTAATCTCTACTTTTCTAATGTGTCTCTTGTAATCCCTCTCGCTTATTTTCTCTTTTCTGTTCGGTGCGTTTAGACAGCCCATCCTCTTTTTATCTTTCTTAAACACACACACACACACACACACACACACACACACACACACACACACACACACACACACATAGGCACAACTGACAGAAGTCACGACCTTTTCCTATACAAGCTGCTGGCGTTAGCTCCAACAATAATGTTTATTGTCTGTCTCAGGAAAGAAAAGACATGCCTTCCGCTAGCAGCTAGTCAAAGCAGGAAATCTACGACAGAAAACGTAGATGTCCTGCACATGTCCAAGCTCACATCTCTCACACATAAACACACCCATAGGTGGCAAACAGACAGACACAGATGTGCAGAGGGACAGGCCGTTGCCCCGGGCCAGCAGCAGGAAGCTGTAATGAGCAAGGTGCTAATTGGTTAAGTGTTGGTGAGTGGCTGGGCCCTGCGCAGGATTTGAAAGCATTTGACTGAAAAAAAACTGCGGAACTTTTGCCAGATCTCAGCTTTAACATGCAACCCTATCATTAGACAAATATGTTGATATTGGACAATCCTGAAAAACCTGGGATAACATTCAAGAAGAAAGTTCAGCATCAACGTTATAAGAAGTATTTCTTTCTGCAATATCTCACAAGACAGCTGTGGTATGGCTAAGGTTAGGCTAAGAATGTACTGTAGGTATAGGCAAATACACTATATTGATTCAGCTTAGTGGCTAAAACACTTTAGTTAACAAAAGCAAACAACAATTGCAGGTTTCACTATGTAAACCCTAACAAGGGTGGACGCACTACCCCCCATCCAACACCTAATCTACTATATAAAGGACCCACTTTTTGGTATTTGATGTAAAATACGTAAACATATTCAGCATTTAGACATGGCCATGGCCACATGTCCATTTACTCCATTTTCTGTCCTCCTTGTTTCTCATAGACCTGTGCATGCGGCACATCTGTCTCTGACTCTTTAGCCATCCATGCATGCTGTGCTCTTTATCTAGTAGCACACTGATCCCAGAGGCTGGTTGTGCTCTTGGTTTCTCACTTGCCACCTCCATGGGTGGTCCTTGCTGCAGTTTTTTTGTATGCTGCGGTGTTTGTACAGTTCAGAGGTCTTTGTTTTCTGGCATGTGTCTCTCCATGCTAACCAAAGCCGGAGGCCTGCTGACTGTTTTCTTTCGTATAGCCTCACATCTGCAGGCTTTTTAGGAGAAACTGGGCAAAATGCAGAAAAACACAAGGAGGGTGTAGAAGCAGGAAGGCAGAGAAATACGAACACTCTGCCTTCAAAACCGAGATGCCACTTTCTCCCCATAGGTATGTGAGAGTTAGTGTTAGCCCCACTATTCAGATATAAACTGTGGTTGTTGGCAAAGGCCTGGCACACGTTGACAGCTTCATTATTTATACTCCATCTTGACAGCTTGTTTTGTGTAATATACACACACTTATTTCCATTCTCGCGCCGCCCTGTCTTCTCGGTTTCACAGGAATAAGTCAACTTAATGAATTTTGTATGAAACAACAGTGCTTCCCCAAAGGGTGTTTGTGGATCAAACAGTCACTCAGTCATCAGCGCTTTATGGCTAAATCCCCCACTCTGAACAAGGTCATATTGTTCTCTATTTATACTCCCAGAATGATCAAAGGTGAAAAACGATCCCTTCCGACAGTTAATATTTCTAAATGTCTTGCCGAGAGCCAATTTTGTGTTATTCAACTGTTCTCCCAGATGCATATATTGGGACATATAACCCATTCAGAATTTCAAATTCATGATGTGATATCCACAGATTGTGTGTGACCTGAGCTCTGAGGCGGTGACTACAGCACAACTTCTCTGTTTCCTTGTCTTCGGAGGAGGTTGGGTGGTGGAACATGTGGAAACAGCTGTTTAGGGAGGAGGTTCCTGTGACCATCAAGTTCAGGACCCATTCACAAATCTAGACAGGAAGCAAGGTGGGACAGGACACCAACAAACTTTATGTGAATGTAAATGTGTGCCAGTTTAGCAAGATGCATTTGTATAAATGCATATGCCTTCTTTTGCAGACACTGACAGCATCACAGAGAAGAACTTCACAGTGGGGATATTTGGCTGTACTGCAACACAAACAGTGCTAGAAGGTTCTGCAGGGTCAGCAAGGGGTCAAGTGAGTAAATGAGTTTGGTATAATAGGACTAAACGTTCAACAGCAGGTTTGTGAGTAGCGTGAGCAGTGAGGCATTTGCAGTGGGAACACAGAAGCTACTTAGTGTGAACACAGAGGGTAAAGGTCTGGGAGAGGATTGCTGCCATTCAAGAGGTTGTTGTAGACCCTACCAATTGCTGGGAAGCTCGTAGCTTTTACCATTTCTAAATCAAGTTATAATTAACTAAAGGTTAAAATTTCAACTGAGATATGTACTTTTTGTTCAGCTAAGATAACACTTGAGTTTTTGAGTTAACCTTTTCACAAACTGAAAGTTGTATGAGCAGCATGAGGAATGAATATGTAGTGAACACAGGTATTCTCTGCTTTATTTTGCACACCTTATTTTTCATGAGCCACTTTCTCCAAATGCTGGCGGTCCAAATTAAGAACTATTAAGTCGATACCCTATGGTAGATACACCTAATTTGACATATATGGATAAAAGAAACAATTAGTCGATTTCTTTAGTTGACCAACAGAAAATGAATGGTCAAGTTTGATTTTTCATTTTAATTCCAACATTTACAGTAATCGTAATCATCACAACTTTTCATTGAAATGTATGTCATGTGAAAGTAAGAAGTGACCGGGCGAGCACATCTCACCCAAACATAACTCAGTTTACTGAAACATCTTCTCACTGCGGTTACCCTGTCGGCCATAGTTGCTTAGCGTGTTTGTTTGGCATGATATCTGAAAATCAAAACTATTTATCTCACTGCCCAAGGACAACAAATGTGTAACTTGTGCTGCCAGTTATGATGCCGGTGAGATATGTGGGGTGGCACTAAGTACAGCAAAGGAAAGCTGGGATGTACAGTACTTCCGATTAAAAGGTTTCACTACTTTTGAGGGTTTAGACACCCATGAATGAACTCTGCCTATCCTTGTATCACAGGGCCGCTCCACATATCCCCGGGTGGAGTTTTGGGATGTGCCGCTGAGATCTCTAAACTCCGGCAGTTGGCTTTATTTATTCTAACCTGATTGTTTGGGTTTGAGGATTCTGTTGCTCCTGCCGTGAAGGAAATTGCACTCTTGCCTGCTGGTTCTGAAACGGAAAATGTTTTTTTTTAAAGTGTAACAAAACAAACCTAAACGTTCCTCTGTGTTAGCGACAGATCGCCGTTGTCGATGCCCGGTCAGGGCTGGCTGGCCGAGACGAGTCTGTGAACGAAAAGGGGAAGAGAAATAGAATCTGAATCGTTGAATAGCTGGTATAGGGATGAGCTTATCAGTGGAGTACAGATCTCTGGGTGTGTGTTTTTTTTTTTACTGTTTGCGTACAGAAGATTGGAAGGATATTGGTGTAGTTAGTGGCTAAGGAAATTGCAGTTGTAAAGTGTTTATCTTTGCACCTTTGAGATCGTAAATGAAAGACAAAGAGGAATATTAAAGTTGGTTTATGGGACTCTAAAAACTTGCATTAGCTTCATAATCTGGAAGCTTGGCTTTAACTCAAAGCAGAACCATTTTTTGGTTTCTTGCTCCTGCACATATCCAAGGAACACACACACACGCACACACACACACGCACACACACACACACACACCACACCAACACACACACACACACACACACACCACACACACACACACACACCCTGCAATGGAAGTCTTTTTGTTTGAGATATGGCAGCAATGTTGCACTCTGGAAACAATTACCAGGCAATAATCTTCACATTCTTTCATCTCACCACCAGCCCAGCTGATTAGGATATCCACTGGTACGCAAGGCTAACCTCAAACATGCTCACAGACATTCACTGTACAGTACAGTAGGTACTCTCGCTCCGTCTTTGGTTACGCACCAACCCTCTCCTATATCTCACACACACCTGACATCTGATTCCAGACTGATGATTAATGACCCTCCAAGTCTTTCAGCAGGGACCACCCAGGGTCAAAATAACTTGCCACAAATACAGAAGCAGTAAAATACCATTCAGTCGCCACTCTTCTATTTACACATGCTATAGCGTCTTGCATGTGTACGTGCGTGCGTGCACGTAAGTGTATGTATGTGCCAGAGCAACGAAAGGTGGACTTGTTACTGTGGAAACACTTAAAAAATGTGCAGCCTGGTCCTCCTGTCTTCAATCATTTGTGCATGTGTGTGAAAAAAGTGGAGGGAATTACAATGCTAACACCTTTAAAAATGCACAACCACCCTCCTGTTATTCTTTCCTTCTTCTTCTGTTCCCCCCCCCCCCTTTCTTCCTTTCCTTTTCCTCAATCTTCTCTTACCCGGTCCAACAGATGGAAGAATTACCCCGGCTGTCCTCTAATCTCACCGTAGAGCTTTTCCCAGGGTGGAAACCTGCCATCCTTTTTCTCTCCACTATCCCCCCTTCCCCCTTTTATCAGTGTCAAATGATTACCCGAGGGGAAACTGAGCTCAGCAACAATATGTGCCACGTTAGCCAGGGGGAGTCCGGCCAAAAAACATCTCCTCCTCTACCTGCTCCATCCATCCATGTATCCATCCATCCATCCATCCAACTCCCCTCTCCTCTCATGCCCTCCCATCACCCCACCCACAATCTCCGCCCCTGTGCCAGCTGAGGGCGGTGGCAGAGCCCCAAGCCCATCTCAGAGGAATTTCCCTGTTGAAATTCATATCAATTTCAGAGGCCTAAAGTTTTATCCACAGCGTGTGAAAAGTCTGAAACACCCCGCTCTCTCTAGCATTCCCTTTCCATTCCTTCCTCTTCTTTAAATGTGTCTCTCTGTTCTTTTCTCATACTGTCCTCTCTACAACCTTCCCCTTTTCTTCACTTTTGTCCTGCTCCTCAACTATGTTTCTCTTCAAATTCCCTTTCCCTTTTCCCCCTGTCCTTTACCTACTTCCCTCACCACCTTTTTTTTTTCTCGCTCTCCTTAACGGCCCTGTGTCGGCACAGCCTGGTGAATGCCAGGCATTCCTTTGTAAGGTTAGACAGACCAAGGTGGACCACATCACTTGAGAGAAAACGGCCCTTTAGAATCGTCACCCGAGGGAAAGAGAGGCTGATAGTGAAGAAAAGAGGGACTATAAAAGCAGAGGAGAAAAGCGAGAGATGGAAGAGAGGAACACCTGTCCTCTGCTGTCCTTGCGTGAACCTTCAACTCTGGCCTTTGTTACTTGATATTGATGCCTTGTTTGAATAAAAGGGGCTTAGCTGAGGGAAAGTGCATTAGGTGTAGGTGCAAGCCTTCAATCAGTATGGAAAAGTGGGAGCTTTTTAAGGCTTTTTTGTGCCTCAGAGTAATGATTAAACACTGTCAAAACCACATTAGCTTATGCTATCAACTGAATTACAACCATACAATACTTTACTCAGAGAGTGACCACTAACTTGAATAAACAAGCTCATACCGCAGCCCAAAAGTTAATTCCCATCAAGCTCACAAACAAACCAACTCCCCCCTTCAACACACTGACCATTCACACAACCCACTTGAGAAACATACATGCTCAATGAACTCACCCCACCCTAAACACACCACCTTTGAGTAGAACAGACCCCCCATACGTTAACACATAGTGGGTTTATGTGTGGTGACGCTGGGTGTGGTGTATAGGGTGAAGTGCATCGGTGACGCCAACCTGCCCTTCACAACTTATTTTTGGACTTTTGACGAACATCAAGGCCAAAGCAGGTCTGTGTGATGCAATGCAACGGGTTTCCAGTCACTTAACTTCCACTGTTTGTTTTTACTCTTACTAATGGAACGGAGCAAAGGGGAAAAGTGCAGTGAAAAAAGAGAAACTTATGACGACCAGGTGTTTTTTCCCTCTTCTCGGGAATGTTCACCTTGTAAAAGCAAGCGAGAGTGGGAGGGGACTTGTGTACCATGCTGAAGTGAATGGTTTGGGGATTTTTCAAGGGGTGTGTGCCGCTGACCAAAAGCCTACGAGCGAGAATGAATGTGCGTTGTGTGAGAATATCAGAGGGTGAGCTGAGATTTCTTAGAAGCCTTAGGCAAAATTCTTCATTGGAACTGTAGCATAGCCATGACTGGAAGAGGCGAGGGCTTTCTTGTGTTTGTCTGCGAGTCTCCACCGACCAATTTTTTGCCTCATTGAGCTACAGAGAGCTATTGCTTTTGTGGTAGGGTGTGATCAACAACACACATGCATGCATGCTCATGCAGAAACACACACACCTGGGGGAGGAATGAATGAATGGCAGGCCCTGACTACCACACAGGGCTCCTATTGATGACATCATTGCTGGGCATCTGGTCACTCCACCCTTTCCATGTTTCAGAGAGCCATTCAGTCAGCTTCAACTGCACCATGGCTCTTTCACAGACGTGACGCCTATTGCTTATTTTCAAGTGATTATTCAATTTACCCGGCTCCAGTCGTGAACAAAATTATTTTCTGATGGCACAATCAACAATTGTCCAGTGACCAACAGTACAGTCGTCTCTGAATAGAAATAAATGAAGTGTATTTCTACAATGCATGTTTAATCACTTTGCTATCTTGATAGTGAGGGAATTGGCCAAAAGACAGCAAAAGAAACACATGAAACCCCATCTGCATCATACATTTCAAACAGTGGGTCCAATTTAATATAATAATACCCAAACATGCCTTGTTGAGACGATGCCTAGTTTCTCATGCAAGGAAAGACTGAGTTCAGTCTGACTTTGGAAGATTACACAGTCTGGGGACATTATTACTCTACATGAGCGAAACATGAATGGCAGAAGTGCAGCAGGACTGCCAGCTTCTGGTAAATAGATGGAATTTAAACAGTGATTGAAGTAATAAATGAGTTGATGCTGCTGAAATGACGGGGCCTTTTAATAAATCAATCCCAACTGGCACGACGTGATGATGAATAAACCACACACAAAAAAATACTTGGAAAAATGTTGGAAAACAGGGTTTTCTTGACTCTCTTTCCTCTCGCTATAGCGTTTCAAGATTGACTTGGAATCACAGTCTTTATCTGATATCTTACTCAGCCAATGGCTTAGTCCCAGAAGGTCTTTCAGGAAAAGGCGGGCCAGCTTTTCTCTGGCTCGTCCAATCACAAACACGGAGCAGTTTTCTCTTCAAGGTCCACTAGCATAGCACAGCGCCAGCCAAAACAGTGCCAATTAAACACTGAATGCTAAGCCTGTACTGTTCTTACTAAAGCTCTGTTGGAAGTTGCCTGGTGAACGATAAGGAACAAATGTAGTTCATCCAGATTGTTAGCTAACATCCAAACTATGAATTCCAAGTACCCATGTTATGAGTATTATGCGTCCTCCCTGCAAATGCTTGGCACGTTTTAAATGTAAAGTCAATTTGATACTCAGAATACATCTTGTAGCAATGAATAGCCGTGCTGTAGTAGCGAAATGTGAACTGTGATTAACCCCCAGAGAGTGCTATCATGTAATGATTATACCCTAAGAGCAGCAGGTTTTAGGCGACAACACAATGCACCTTTATGTATTACACTTATCCAGTGTTATGTCTTGCATAGAGATTATTAATTGGCCATTGGAGCTAAGAGAGACGTTTTATGGTATTAAAATATCTGGGGATGTTTAATCCAGGGTTTCCGGGGGGTCTTGAAAAGTTTTAAGAAGTCTAAAATGTCAAAATCACAAGGCCATAAAGTATTGGAGTATTGTGTTAATTGTCCTTTTCCTACTTCCCTGTAACGCAACATCTAATGCTCACGGACATGCTCCAGCAGTGCTTCAGAATGTTTTTTTTTATTTGGATTCCGTTGTGTTGCAGTTCTTTCTTTTGCTATTCAGAATATAATCTGCTGTATTACGACTACAAATGAGACGAACATGCAATTTACATTGCAGCCAATCGTCTTTTGTGGAATCATTGCAAGACTGTACCATGGACATAAAACGGATTTTATTCTTCAGCTGGGGGGAAGTGCGAGTTTAGCACTACTTGTCTTGAAAAAAACGTTTCAGACAATGTTTCAGGACTTTTTTTTGTATGCTTTTGTGATATAGGTCTTAAATTTTATTCATAATGGTCTTAAAATGGTCTTCAAAAGTTTTAAATTTGACTTGGTAAAACCTGCACAAACCCTGTTAATCCCAACATCTACATGTTGAGATTGACTTTATTTGATTTGTGTTTGGAGGGAGAGGAGGGGTGGAGGGAGGCAGAACATGAGCAAGAAGAGACGCCTCCAAATTCCCCTCTTCTCGTCTCTTTTCGTTCCCTTCCCTCCTCCTCATCCTACCCCACCCCTCTGTGCATGGTTGCCACCCCACCACCCCACCCCATCCTGCTCACTCCCCTCCTTCCTCAGTGCAGCCAGCCACAGACACTTGCTGTTTGTATGAAGGGGTTTAACCCAATGAACAATTCGGTCTGTCTTTCCCAAAATAAGCCAGTAGGAGAGGGATCGCAGAGTAAGCCAGGGAGATTGGAGCAGCGAGGTGCACAGCCCCTAGTTATAAATCCTGGGAGTGCTGCTTGGACCCACAGCCTTTAGCTCCTTATACACTGCCTTGCTGCCTGCCTGACTTCCTGACAGACTTGACTGACTGACTGAGAGTCTCACTCTCTCTCCCTCTCACTGTCCTGCTCCCTCGCTTCCCTCCTACTTCCACCCTGGATTGGGAAGGTGCTCCTCAGACCTGCTTCTGAACAGCTTGAAGACGACAGAGAGGACGTTTCACCCTTCTCTCACTTGCTCTTTCATCCTCCCTCTCAATTTCGCCATCTCTGCCACAAAGCACATGGATGGACTTTTATGTTTTTGCTAGAGGCAGAAAAATAAAAGTGAAACAGACTATTTACTTCACTTGCAGTTGAAAATATTTTTTTTTTCTTTTTTTTTTTTTTACTTTTTGTTGTCCCCCTCCCCACCTGCACTTGAGCATCACTGGACCAGGGTGTAAGCTCTTTGCCCAGGAGGACACCATTCCTCTTTTTCCTCTGGCTGCATGTTCATTGAATATCTGATGCCGTCGCATCCCATGGGAGACAAGCGTGGCTGAAGCAAGGAGGGAGGTAGAAGAGAGACCCACCTGAAGCTCGCACCTACCGCTGCCCGTACACACTGCGACCCCCTGCCCCTCATCGCTCTGAGGAGAGAAAGGTGAGCCATACTGTACCTGCCCTCACGTTTCTTGGGGCTCTGTTAGCATCCTCATGTCCTGCCATCTCTTGTTTTTCTCACTTTTCTCACATGGGCTGCAGTGGCCGTGGCCAAAAGTAACACGAAAGAAAAGAAAAAAACTACTCTCAAAACAGACGGAGCAATATCTTAGTCATGGGACTGCATATTTCTCCTCAGTCTTAAGCTAGTTCACAGAGTAATGGCTTGCAGATTAAAAGGAACCTGTGCAGTTTGTTCAACAAGCTCCACTAATAATGGACACTGATTACAATATTGAATTGTTATTATCCTCACTTTTACTCTAGTATTAGCAATCTTCTGTGTTTTTGCCCTAATGAGCAAAATGATTATTGATTCAGGTGTAGGGCTAAGACATAGTTGATGCTTCCATACCCACATACAGTACTTCTGGGACTTTTGCTGATGATGTTGAAGTGGGCGTGGTATGTATTTGGAGTGCGTATAGGGGTGAGGCAGTGTGGTAGTGGAATATGTACATTTGGTTTGGCTCAATAACAGATATTCAGATTATTGTCTTAAGAGGAGTGTCCTCTATGTTGATGGTTGTTGTGTTTGTGTGTGTGAATGCAACTGCTAATCATATCCTGCATTCTGCTGGCATGGACTCGCAGCTTGTTTGATGATTTTGATTGATGTGTAGTCTGGGAGGTTAAGGGCATATTGTGAGTGTTATGTATTAAGGTGAAGGAATACTGCAAATGGACATATGGTCCTATAATTTCATCTTCTCTTCTCTCTTGTCTTCGTTCCCTGTTGCTTCACTCTGTCCATCCACTGTGACACCTCTGGCAAGCGACGCTGCATCCATTGTAACGACATCCCTCCGTCGCGAACAGAAAGAGACAGATAGCCGTGACTCTGAGTATCCAGGTATCCTGTATGAAAACTAACAGAGAAAAAGGAAAAAGAGGAGCAAAAATGAAAAGGGAAAAGACCAGAGGAACACATTAGAGAAGATTTGAAAATGCATGCTTTGCTGAGGAGATAAATTTTTTGATCACATGTGTTTCAAACAGCAGGCTTTCTAAGTAAAGGAAGGAGGGAGACACTGAGAGAGAGAGAGGTGTAGAGAGAGCGAGTCAGAGAAAGAGAGAGGGGGGAGTGAGTCTGGAAAAGACAGTGTGTGGAGTTATGAAATCCAAAAACAATTGCAGCATTTGTATATTTGTTGGCTTATGGCTAAAAAAGGTCAACTGGATACGTACTGCGCATGTGCGTGTGTGTCTGTGTGTGTGTTGGTGCACGTACAGCCACTCATGCATGCTCCTAGGTGACCAAATCTGTGTGAGTATCACAGTTTGGTACACTCCTTCACGGGGAGTGGGTAAAGCATGAAGTCTCCCTCCTGGCAGTGAGGTACAGCAGGAGTTCTCAGGTTTGCAAAGCTGCTGTGCGCAGCAGCGGCAGCGTCTGCTTAACTGTTCAAAATAGTATTGCTCATAAAGTTCAGGGCCTCTCATAGATTTAGTGGTTTCCAGTCAGCTTCCCACCCTCTCCTCGTTTCTATTAAAGTACCTGTAGGTCAGGGGATGTATGCCTCTCCTTGCTTCACTTGCCTTTTTTTCTTGGCATGTACTTCCATGCCTGGCACTTCCATGGTGGCAACATTGTGCTGTAACTATGGTAACCCATGCCACTGACTAGGACTGTCTCCAGCGGGTGGCAACTGGTCACTTACTTTGTCACTGGGGCGACGAATGGTTCAAGGTGTTTGTGGTACATTTTTCAACCACAACTAACTGCCTCCAACCACCTGCCCATGTAGGCTTTTGATACAAATTGCCGAAGCGCGACCAACCATACATCAACAACAGTCACGCTTAGTGCACTACGGCACACACAGTACTTTTTATGCCCCGTGCAATACTAACACCTACATGGAATCAACACACACACATTTGAAACATAGGCCTACTCACGCTGTCCGCTGCCAGACCGCCAGCTCGTATAGCGCTGAGACCATCTCGCCCCATGCAGTTACTTTATAGGCCAGAATGTGTGGAAGTTGGGTCTTTTAAGACTCTAAACAACATCAGCTTTTTCCTTTGAGGATAAATCTTTTTCTGATGTCAAGTGTAAAGGGTCTTCTCTGTAAGATTATAGCAGCACGAAACATGTCTCACTCTTACTTCATCAAAGAGACACAGGTAGAGTGGATGCTTACTTTAAGAGGAGCAAATAAGAAAAAACCTTTGCCTGCCTTGGTGCCTTTTCTGTTTCTCAGCCCTCATGGCTTGTACATTAATTTTTTACACTTTGTTGCCACAAGGGGCAGAATCCCAGGCAGTTCATTGACAGACATAAACACATGGCATCTTGTTGGAAAAGAAAACTATGCTCCGACTGCTTTTTTGAATAATTTCTAATTATATCTCAACTCTAATCCTACATTAAATTATCTCGTAACACCAATATATGAAGGTAGTCTCTTATCCCTCCTTCTCGACCATCATCATTTAGAGATTCAGTATCTACAAACTTAGCCAAATATACCTTTGGTCTGAAGTCTTCTAAAGCCCAATCACTTTCAAACGTCTCTAAAAACATTCATCTGTCACTTGTGTGTGGTACTAACCTGAATTGTACTCCCTGTTTGCTTTTGCGTGTGTTGTGTGTGTGTGTGTGTGTGTGTGTTGTGTGCGTGTGCGTTGTGGTGTGTGTATGAGAGTGCACATTTGCTTCTTTCTCTTTCTCTCAGTCTTATGCCTGTACTAGCAGGAAATGAAGGAGAATGCCAATCATTCTCAAGGAATAGTAACGCCCCTTATTCCTTACTTCCCTGGGAACCCAACACCAGAACACACACGTATACACGCACGCATGAACACACGCGCCGTGCAACGCACACGCACACGCACACCACACA
>NW_022604517.1:0-20530 GCF_008692095.1 Etheostoma spectabile | reverse complement strand
CTGGCAACCGAAGACATGTAAGTCCGATATCACTATTGTTTTAGCTGTGTTTTGGTCTCCTGGGAAATGTGGACCTCTTTAGCTGCTAATCGCTCACTAGTTGTTAACTTTGTCTGGCTGTATAGTTTGGTGCTGGGGAGGTATTGTAGAGCCGGTTTACCAGAACCTTTTTGCTGAAAACAGCGGCCTGGCGCGGCAAGGTTGAAAGTAACCAAACGGTAAAGTTGCGGGCCATAAAACCAAAACAAAGACCTGAAAGAAGCTAAAATGCTCCATAAAGCTGAGGGGGAACTGCAGTCAGGTGATAATTACCTGTGGCTTTATCTCTATAAGCTACATTGGTTATTTGATCCGTTGTTAAATCAAAAATATTCATTAGTGCAGCTTTAAATTGTACTAATCTACGTGAATTCAAGATTGCTTGTTTGACATGTGACAATGACACAAACATTCATGGGGATGAAAATTATCTTTCCAACACCTGACTCGAGTTAGAAACATCACATATGCACTTGTTTAAGGGATAGTGTGTTTTCATTTTATGTTGTACTTGGGATTTTCTGTTCAGTGCTTTACAGCACAGAAACAGATTTCTCTCCCATGTGTAATGCATTGCAGACATTCGGACAACTTTGATTAATCAAACTTTAACCATAGCCTGTTGAACATGGAATTACAACCCTGTTGTTGAGAGAAATTGCGAGTGTGTGTTATAGCAACTGCAAAACAAACAACACAACAGCCTTTCTATGCACCTAATCCATAAAACGTATCTTTAGTCTTTATTTATTCATGGTAACATAAAAACCTTGTCATGGATTGATTTTAGAGGGTCAGATAAGCAAGAATATTTGCAAACCACCAGAATCTGATCCACTCGATTTCCACAAGTGATTTACACCCTTATGTTGCACAGGAAAGGAAAAGATAGGATCAGCTAATGCTCTCGGTCTCCCCATCCCTTCTTATAATAGCTCCTCAGAGAGGACAGAGGAAGAGGAAGAAGGAAGGGGAGCTCAGAGGGTGAGGAGTGCCACGGGATGTGATTAGGCTGGACCTCCCGTTTATGATTTCTGTATTGCTGGCGCTTGGTGCCAGACATTCCCTCCATGGAAGGAATGTCTTCCTAACCAGTTCCATGTGAATGGTTTAGGAGGGAACCACAGCCCACTGGTCGGGTTGAGGGCTCAGCCTTTAAAACACACACCAAGGAAGAAATGGAAGGATGGAGGGCAAGAGCATGTTAAGGAGGGAGAACAAGAGGGACAAAGATGATGAACAAAAGGTCAGAAACGTGTATACCACATGCACATACAACTTCTTTATATGTACATTCTAATTTGTTCCTATAGCTTTTCTTCCAAACTATCCCCTCCAGCTGCTGTGGACATAAAAGTACATGGAACGCAGCGTTACACAATATTAAGTGTAGTGGGAATTCAAATAAAGTTAGTGATGTGGCTTTAGCTTTCATACAAAACACAGGCTAATATATTTTCCAGGATTGCATGACTTTAGATTTATAAGGCAAAAAGTGGAGAAGAAGAGAGAGAGAGGCATATTATATAAAATGTTTGGTTTTTTAGAGATTAAATCATTGGATTCTGCTGTATCTATATAATCAGATCCAAAGGTCATGCAGTGCATACACAGATATTTTGTTGTATTTTTCATTGGATAGCCCTCCATCACCTCGACATCTCGGCACTAAAACATACTCAGACATTAACGACATCATAAAAGCCCAGCGCACTGTCTGAGACTTCGTAATTCCACCAACTGCATTGTGACAATTTTACGCAATTGGACTGTAATTGCAACACTAACAAATCATTAATATGCTTTTCAAAACGTTCTAGCTCTCTGCAAATCCCATTCTGATTCCTTTCCCACAAGAATTGGCCTATAGAGAACAAAGATATTTGCATTTTACAGCCCGAGAGTAGCACGATGTTGGATGCAAAGTGTGGACAGTTGTTTGTCCTGGAATTGGAACTGCGCTGGATCACTCTCCTGGTGATTTGGCCACGTGTAACAAAATGATAAGAGTGGTTTTTGTTGGGGTCGGCCGCAGTCTGTGAGCATGCTGTGCAAGGAAAAGCAGCATTAAGCAGCTTAAGAAACAGGAAAAAACTTTGTAAAGTACATTTATTTGAACATTGAACAATTATGTGCTATTAAAAACAAATGCGCAGCAGCAGACGTAACTAATCTCTACTTTTCTAATGTGTCTCTTGTAATCCCTCTCGCTTATTTTCTTTTTTGTTCGGTGCGTTAGACAGCCCATCCTCTTTTTATCTTTCTTAAACACACACCACACACCCACACACACACACACACACACACACACACACACACACCCACACACATAGCACAACTGACAGAAGTCACGACCTTTTCCTATACAAGCTGCTGGCGTTAGCTCCAACAATAATGTTTATTTGTCTGTCTCAGGAAAGAAAAGACATGCCTTCCGCTAGCAGCTAGTCAAAGCAGGAAATCTACGACAGAAAACGTAGATGTCCTGCACATGTCCAAGCTCACATCTCTCACACATAAACACACCCATAGGTGTGCAAACAGACAGACACAGATGGCAGAGGGACAGGCCGTTGCCCCGGGCCAGCAGCAGGAAGCTGTAATTGAGCAAGGTGCTAATTGGTTAAGTGTTGGTGAGTGGCTGGGCCCTGCGCAGGATTTGAAAGCATTTGACTGAAAAAAAACTGCGGAACTTTTGCCAGATCTCAGCTTTAACATGCAACCCTATCATTAGACAATATGTTGATATTGGACAATCCTGAAAAACCTGGGATAACATTCAAGAAGAAAGTTCAGCATCAACGTTATAAGAGTATTTCTTTCTGCAATATCTTCACAAGACAGCTGTGGTATGGCTAAGGTTAGGCTAAGAATGTACTGTAGGTATAGGCAAATACACTATTATTGATTCAGCTTAGTGGCTAAAACACTTTAGTTAACAAAAGCAAACAACAATTGCAGGTTTCACTATGTAAACCCTAACAGGTGGACGCACTACACCCCCATCCAACCCTAATCTACTATATAAAGGACCCACTTTTTGGTATTTGATGTAAAATACGTAACATATTTCAGCATTTAGACATGGCCATGGCCACATGTCCATTTACTCCATTTTCTGTCCTCCTTGTTTCTCATAGACCTGTGCATGCGGCACATCTGTCTCTGACTCTTTAGCCATCCATGCATGCTGTGCTCTTTATCTAGTAGCACACTGATCCAGAGGCTGGTTGTGCTCTTGGTTTCTCACTTGCCACCTCCATGGGTGGTCCTTGCTGCAGTTTTTTGTATGCTGCGGTGTTTGTACAGTTCAGAGGTCTTTTTTTTCTGGCATGTGTCTCTCCATGCTAACCAAAGCCGGAGGCCTGCTGACTGTTTTCTTTCGTATAGCCTCACATCTGCAGGCTTTTTAGGAGAAACTGGGCAAAATGCAGAAAAACACAAGGAGGGTGTAGAAGCAGGAAGGCAGAGAAATACGAACACTCTGCCTTCAAAACCGAGATGCCACTTTCTCCCCATAGGCGTATGTGAGAGTTAGTGTTAGCCCCACTATTCAGATATAAACTGTGGTTTGTTGGCAAAGGCCTGGCACACGTTGACAGCTTCATTATTTATACTCCATCTTGACAGCTTGTTTTGTGTAATATACACACACTTATTTCCATTCTCCGCGCCGCCCTGTCTTCTCGGTTTCACAGGAATAAGTCAACTTAATGAATTTTGTATGAAACAACAGTGCTTCCCCAAAGGGTGTGTTGTGGATCAAACAGTCACTCTCAGTCATCAGCGCTTTATGGCTAAATCCCCCCACTCTGAACAAGGTCATATTGTTCTCTATTTATACTCCCAGAATGATCAAAGGTGAAAAACGATCCCTTCCGACAGTTAATATTTCTAAATGTCTTGCCGAGAGCCAATTTTGTGTTATTCAACTGTTCTCCCAGATGCATATATTGGGACATATAACCCATTCAGAATTTCAAATTCATGATGTGATATCCACAGATTGTGTGTGACCTGAGCTCTGAGGCGGTGACTACAGCACAACTTCTCTGTTTCTTGTCTTCGGAGGAGGTTGGGTGGTGGAACATGTGGAAACAGCTGTTTAGGGAGGAGGTTCCTGTGACCATCAAGTTCAGGACCCATTCACAAATCTAGACAGGAAGCAAGGTGGGACAGGACACCAACAAACTTTATGTGAATGTAAATGTGTGCCAGTTTAGCAAGATGCATTTGTATAAATGCATATGCCTTCTTTTTGCAGACACTGACAGCATCACAGAGAAGAACTTCACAGTGGGGATATTTGGCTGTACTGCAACACAAACAGTGCTAGAAGGTTCTGCAGGGTCAGCAAGGGGTCAAGTGAGTAAATGAGTTTGGTATAATAGGACTAAACGTTCAACAGCAGTTTGTGAGTAGCGTGAGCAGTGAGGCATTTGCAGTGGGAACACAGAAGCTACTTAGTGTGAACACAGAGGGTAAAGGTCTGGGAGAGGATTGCTGCCATTCAAGAGGTTGTTGTAGACCTACCCATTGCTGGGAAGCTCGTAGCTTTTACCATTTCTAAATCAAGTTATAATTAACTAAAGGTTAAAATTTCAACTGAGATATGTACTTTTTGTTCAGCTAAGATAACACTTGAGTTTTTGAGTTAACCTTTCACAAACTGAAAGTTGTATGAGCAGCATGAGGATGAATATGTAGTGAACACAGGTATTCTCTGCTTTATTTGCACACCTTATTTTTCATGAGCCACTTTCTCCAAATGCTGGCGGTCCAAATAAGAACTATTAAGTCGATACCCTATGGTAGATACACCTAATTTGACATATATGGATAAAAGAAACAATTAGTCGATTTCTTTAGTTGACCAACAGAAAATGAATGGTCAAGTTTGATTTTTCATTTTAATTCCAACATTTACAGTAATCGTAATCATCACAACTTTTCATTGAAATGTATGTCATGTGAAAGTAAGAAGTGACCGGGCGAGCACATCTCACCCAAACATAACTCAGTTTACTGAAACATCTTCTCACTGCGGTTACCCTGTCGGCCATAGTTGCTTAGCGTGTTTGTTTGGCATGATATCTGAAAATCAAAACTATTTATCTCACTGCCCAAGGACAACAAATGTGTAACTTGTGCTGCCAGTTATGATGCCGGTGAGATATGTGGGGTGGCACTAAGTACAGCAAAGGAAAGCTGGGATGTACAGTACTTCCGATTAAAAGGTTTCACTACTTTTGAGGGTTTAGACACCCATGAATGAACTCTGCCTATCCTTGTATCACAGGGCCGCTCCACATATCTCCCCGGGGTGGAGTTTTGGGATGTGCCGCTGAGATCTCTAAACTCCGGCAGTTGGCTTTATTTATTCTAACCCATTGTTGTTTGGTTTTGAGGATTCTGTTGCTCCTGCCGTGAAGGAAATTGCACTCTTGCCTGCTGGTTCTGAAACGGAAAATGTTTTTTTTTAAGTGTACAAAACAAACCTAAACGTTCCTCTGTGTTAGCGACAGATCGCCGTTGTCGATGCCCGGTCAGGGCTGGCTGGCCGAGACGAGTCTGTGAACGAAAGGGGAAGAGAAATAGAATCTGAATCGTTGAATAGCTGGTAGGGATGAGCTTATCAGTGGAGTACAGATCTCTGGTGTGTGTTTTTTTTTTACTGTTTGCGTACAGAAGATTGGAAGGATATTGGTGTAGTTAGTGGCTAAGGAAATTGCAGTTGTAAAGTGTTTATCTTTGCACCTTTGAGATCGTAATGAAAGACAAAGAGGAATATTAAGTTGGTTTATGGGACTCTAAAAACTTGCATTAGCTTCATAATCTGGAAGCTTGGCTTTAACTCAAAGCAGAACCATTTTTTGGTTTCTTGCTCCTGCACATATCCAAGGAACACACACACACGCCACACACACACGCACACACACACACACACACACACACCCACACACACACACACACACACACACACCACACACACACACACACACACACACCCTGCAATGGAAGTCTTTTTGTTTGAGATATGGCAGCAATGTTGCACTCTGGAAACAATTACCAGGCAATAATCTTCACATTCTTTCATCTCACCACCAGCCCAGCTGATTAGGATATCCACTGGTACGCAAGGCTAACCTCAAACATGCTCACAGACATTCACTGTACAGTACAGTAGGTACTCTCGCTCCGTCTTTGGTTACGCACCAACCCTCTCCTATATCTCACACACACCTGACATCTGATTCCAGACTGATGATTAATGACCCTCCAAGTCTTTCAGCAGGGACCACCCAGGGTCAAAATAACTTGCCACAAATACAGAAGCAGTAAAATACCATTCAGTCGCCACTCTTCTATTTACACATGCTATAGCGTCTTGCATGTGTACGTGCGTGCGTGCACGTAAGTGTATGTATGTGCCAGAGCAACGAAAGGTGGACTTGTTACTGTGGAAACACTTAAAAAATGTGCAGCCTGGTCCTCCTGTCTTCAATCATTTGTGCATGTGTGTGAAAAAAGTGGAGGGAATTACAATGCTAACACCTTTAAAAATGCACAACCACCCTCCTGTTATTCTTTCCTTCTTCTTCTGTTCCCCCCCCCCCCTTTCTTCCTTTCTCTTTTCCTCAATCTTCTCTTACCCCGGTCCAACAGATGGAAGAATTACCCCGGCTGTCCTCTAATCTCACCGTAGAGCTTTTTCCCAGGGTGGAAACACTGCCATCCTTTTTCTCTCCACTATCCCCCCTTCCCCCTTTTATCAGTGTCAAATGATTACCCGAGGGGAAACTGAGCTCAGCAACAATATGTGCCACGTTAGCCAGGGGGAGTCCGGCCAAAAAACATCTCCTCCTCTACCTGCTCCATCCATCCATGTATCCATCCATCCATCCATCCAACTCCCCTCTCCTCTCATGCCCTCCCATCACCCCACCCACAATCTCCGCCCCTGTGCCAGCTGAGGGCGGTGGCAGAGCCCCAAGCCCATCTCAGAGGAATTTCCCTGTTGAAATTCATATCAATTTCAGAGGCCTAAAGTTTTATCCACAGCGTGTGAAAAGTCTGAAACACCCGCTCTCTCTAGCATTCCCTTTCCATTCCTTCCTCTTCTTTAAATGTGTCTCTCTGTTCTTCTTTCTCATACTGTCCTCTCTACAACCTTCCCCTTTTCTTCACTTTTGTCCTGCTCCTCAACTATGTTCTCTTCAAATTCCTTTCCCTTTTCCCTCCCCCTGTCCTTTACCTACTTCCCTCACCACCTTTTTTTTTCTCGCTCTCCTTAACGGCCCTGTGTCGGCACAGCCTGGTGAATGCCAGGCATTCCTTTGTAAGGTTAGACAGACCAAGGTGGACCACATCACTTGAGAGAAAACGGCCCTTTAGAATCGTCACCCGAGGGAAAGAGAGGCTGATAGTGAAGAAAAGAGGGACTATAAAAGCAGAGGAGAAAAGCGAGAGATGGAAGAGAGGAACACCTGTCCTCTGCTGTCCTTGCGTGAACCTTCAACTCTGGCCTTTGTTACTTGATATTGATGCCTTGTTTGAATAAAAGGGGCTTAGCTGAGGGAAAGTGCATTAGGTGTAGGTGCAAGCCTTCAATCCAGTATGGAAAAGTGGGAGCTTTTAAGGCTTTTTTTGTGCCTCAGAGTAATGAGATTAACACTGTCAAAACCACATTAGCTTATGCTATCAACTGAATTACAACCATACAATACTTTACTCAGAGAGTGACCACTAACTTGAATAAACAAGCTCATACCGCAGCCCAAAAGTTAATTCCCATCAAGCTCACAAACCAAACAACTCCACCCTTCAACACACTGACCATTCACACAACCCACTTGAGAAACATACATGCTCAATGAACTCACCCCACCCTAAACACACCACCTTTGAGTAGAACAGACCCCCCATACGTTACACATAGTGGGTTTATGTGTGGTGACGCTGGGTGTGGTGTATAGGGTGAAGTGCATCGGTGACGCCAACCTGCCCTTCACAACTTATTTTGGACTTTTGACGAACATCAAGGCCAAAGCAGGTCTGTGTGATGCAATGCAACGGTTTCCAGTCACTTAACTTCCACTGTTTGTTTTTACTCTTACTAATGGAACGGAGCAAAGGGGAAAGTGCAGTGAAAAAAGAGAAACTTATGACGACCAGGTGTTTTTTCCCTCTTCTCGGGAATGTTTCACCTTGTAAAAGCAAGCGAGTGGGAGGGGACTTGTGTACCATGCTGAAGTGAATGGTTTGGGGATTTTTCAAGGGGTGTGTGCCGCTGACCAAAAGCCTACGAGCGAGAATGAATGTGCGTTGTGTGAGAATATCAGAGGGTGAGCTGAGATTTCTTAGAAGCCTTAGGCAAAATTCTTCATTGGAACTGTAGCATAGCCATGACTGGAAGAGGCGAGGGCTTTCTTGTGTTTGTCTGCGAGTCTCCACCGACCAATTTTTTGCCTCATTGAGCTACAGAGAGCTATTGCTTTTGTGGTAGGGTGTGATCAACAACACACATGCATGCATGCTCATGCAGAAACACACCACCTGGGGAGGAATGAATGAATGGCAGGCCCTGACTACCACACAGGGCTCCTATTGATGACATCATTGCTGGGCATCTGGTCACTCCACCCTTTCCATGTTTCAGAGAGCCATTCAGTCAGCTTCAACTGCACCATGGCTCTTTCACAGACGTGACGCCTATTGCTTATTTTCAAGTGATTATTCAATTTACCCGCTCCAGTCGTGAACAAAATTATTTTCTGATGGCACAATCAACAATTGTCCAGTGACCAACAGTACAGTCGTCTCTGAATAGAAATAAATGAAGTGTATTTCTACAATGCATGTTAATCACTTTGCTATCTTGATAGTGAGGGAATTGCCAAAAGACAGCAAAAGAAACACATGAAACCCCATCTGCATCATACATTTCAAACAGTGGGTCCAATTTAATATAATAATTACCCAAACATGCCCTTGTTGAGACGATGCCTATAGTTTCTCATGCAAGGAAAGACTGAGTTCAGTCTGACTTTGGAAGATTACACAGTCTGGGGACATTTATTACTCTACATGAGCGAAACATGAATGGCAGAAGTGCAGCAGGACTGCCAGCCTGGTAAATAGATGGAATTTAAACAGTGATTGAAGTAATAAATGAGTTGATGCTGCTGAAATGACGGGGCCTTTTAATAAATCAATCCCACTGGCACGACGTGATGATGAATAAAACCACACAAAAATACTTGGAAAAATGTTGGAAAACAGGGTTTTCTTGACTCTCTTTCCTCTCGCTATAGCGTTTCAAGATTGACTTGGAATCACAGTCTTTATCTGATATCTTACTCAGCCAATGGCTTAGTCCCAGAAGGTCTTTCAGGAAAAGGCTGGGCCAGCTTTTCTCTGGCTCGTCCAATCACAAACACGGAGCAGTTTTCTCTTCAAGGTCCACTAGCATAGCACAGCGCCAGCCAAAACAGTGCCAATTAAACACTGAATGCTAAGCCTGTACTGTTCTTACTAAAGCTGTTGGAAGTTGCCTGGTGAACGATAAGGAACAAATGTAGTTCATCCAGATTGTTAGCTAACATCCAAACTATGAATTCCAAGTACCCATGTTTTATGAGTATTTATGCGTCCTCCCTGCAAATGCTTGGCACGTTTTAATGTAAAGTCATTTGATACTCAGAATACATCTTGTAGCAATGAATAGCCGTGCTGTAGTAGCGAAATGTGAACTGTGATTAACCCCCAGAGAGTGCTATCATGTAATGATTATACCCTAAGAGCAGCAGGTTTTAGGCGACAACACAATGCACCTTTATGTATTACACTTCCAGTGTTATGTCTTGCATAGAGATTATTAATTGGCCATTGGAGCTAAGAGAGACGTTTTATGGTATTAAAATATCTGGGGATGTTTAATCCAGGGTTTCCGGGGGGTCTTGAAAAGTTTTAAGAAGTCTAAAATGTCAAAATCACAAGGCCATAAAGTATTGGAGTATTGTGTTAATTGTCCTTTTCCTACTTCCCTGTAACGCAACATCTAATGCTCACGGACATGCTCCAGCAGTGCTTCAGAATGTTTTTTTTTATTTGGATTCCGTTGTGTTGCAGTTCTTTCTTTTGCTATTCAGAATATAATCTGCTGTATTACGACTACAAATGAGACGAACATGCAATTTACATTGCAGCCAATCGTCTTTTGTGGAATCATTGCAAGACTGTACCATGGACATAAAACGGATTTTATTCTTCAGCTGGGGGGAAGTGCGAGTTTAGCACTACTTGTCTTGAAAAAAACGTTTCAGACAATGTTTCAGGACTTTTTTTTGTATGCTTTTGTGATATAGGTCTTAAATTTTATTCATAATGGTCTTAAAATGGTCTTCAAAAGTTTTAAATTTGACTTGGTAAAACCTGCACAAACCCTGTTAATCCCAACATCTACATGTTGAGATTGACTTTATTTGATTTGTGTTTGGAGGGAGAGGAGGGGTGGAGGGAGGCAGAACATGAGCAAGAAGAGACGCCTCCAAATTCCCCTCTTCTCGTCTCTTTTCGTTCCCTTCCCTCCTCCTCATCCTACCCCACCCCTCTGTGCATGGTTGCCACCCCACCACCCCACCCATCCTGCTCACTCCCCTCCTTCCTCAGTGCAGCCAGCCACAGACACTTGCTGTTTGTATGAAGGGGTTTAACCCAATGAACAATTCGGTCTGTCTTTCCCAAAATAAGCCAGTAGGAGAGGGATCGCAGAGTAAGCCAGGGAGATTGGAGCAGCGAGGTGCACAGCCCCTAGTTATAAATCCTGGGAGTGCTGCTTGGACCCACAGCCTTTAGCTCCTTATACACTGCCTTGCTGCCTGCCTGACTTCCTGACAGACTTGACTGACTGACTGAGAGTCTCACTCTCTCTCCCTCTCACTGTCCTGCTCCCTCGCTCCTTCCCTCCTACTTCCCACCCTGGATTGGGAAGGTGCTCCTCAGACCTGCTTCTGAACAGCTTGAAGACGACAGAGAGGACGTTTCACCCTTCTCTCACTTGCTCTTTCATCCTCCCTCTCAATTTCGCCATCTCTGCCACAAAGCACATGGATGGACTTTTATGTTTTTTGCTAGAGGCAGAAAAATAAAAGTGAAACAGACTATTTACTTCACTTGCAGTTGAAAATATCTTTTTTTTTTTCTTTTTTTTTTTTTTTACTTTTTTGTTGTCCCCCTCCCCACCTGCACTTGAGCATCACTGGACCAGGGTGTAAGCTCTTTGCCCAGGAGGACACCATTCCTCTTTTTCTCTGGCTGCATGTTCATTGAATATCTGATGCCGTCGCATCCCATGGGAGACAAGCGTGCTGAAGCAAGGAGGGAGGTAGAAGAGAGACCCACCTGAAGCTCGCACCTACCGCTGCCCGTACACACTGCGACCCCCCTGCCCTCATCGCTCTGAGGAGAGAAAGGTGAGCCATACTGTACCTGCCCTCACGTTTCTCTGGGGCTCTGTTAGCATCCTCATGTCCTGCCATCTCTTGTTTTTCTCACTTTTCTCACATGTGGCTGCAGTGGCCGTGGCCAAAAGTAACACGAAAGAAAAGAAAAAAACTACTCTCAAAACAGACGGAGCAATATCTTAGTCATGGGACTTGCATATTTCTCCTCAGTCTTAAGCTAGTTCACAGAGTAATGGCTTGCAGATTAAAAGGAACCTGTGCAGTTTGTTCAACAAGCTCCACTAATAATGGACACTGATTACAATATTGAATTGTTATTATCCTCACTTTTACTCTAGTCATATTAGCAATCTTCTGTGTTTTTGCCCTAATGAGCAAATATTGATTATTGATTCAGGTGTAGGGCTAAGACATAGTTGATGCTTCCATACCCACATACAGTACTTCTGGGACTTTTGCTGATGATGTTGAAGTGGGCGTGGTATGTATTTGGAGTGCGTATAGGGGTGAGGCAGTGTGGTAGTGGAATATGTACATTTGGTTTGGCTCAATAACAGATATTCAGATTATTGTCTTAAGAGGAGTGTCCTCTATGTTGATGGTTGTTGTGTTTGTGTGTGTGAATGCAACTGCTAATCATATCCTGCATTCTGCTGGCATGGACTCGCAGCTTGTTTGATGATTTTTGATTGATGTGTTAGTCTGGGAGGTTAAGGGCATATTGTGAGTTTATGTATAAGGTGAAGGAATACTGCAAAGGACATATGGTCCTATAATTTTTCATCTTCTCTTCTCTCTTGTCTTCGTTTCCCTGTTGCTTCACTCTGTCCATCCACTGTGACACCTCTGGCAAGCGACGCTGCATTCCATTGTAACGACATCCCTCCGTCGCGAACAGAAAGAGAACAGATAGCCGTGACTCTGAGTATCCAGGTATCCTGTATGAAAAACTAACAGAGAAAAAGGAAAAAGAGGAGCAAAAATGAAAAGGGAAAAGACCAAGAGGAACACATTAGAGAAGATTTGAAAATGCATGCTTTGCTGAGGAGATAAATTTTTTGATCACATGTGTTTCAAACAGCAGGCTTTCTAAGTAAAGGAAGGAGGGAGACACTGAGAGAGAGAGAGGTGTAGAGAGAGCGAGTCAGAGAAAGAGAGAGGGGGGAGTGAGTCTGGAAAAGACAGTGTGGTGGAGTTATGAAATCCAAAAACAATTGGCAGCATTTGTATATTTTGTTGGCTTATGGCTAAAAAAGGTCAACTGGATACGTACCTGCGCATGTGCGTGTGTGTCTGTGTGTGTGTGTTGGTGCACGTACAGCCACTCATGCATGCTCCTAGGTGACCAAATCTGTGTGAGTATCACAGTTTGGTACACAATCCTTCACGGGGAGTGGGTAAAGCATGAAGTCTCCCTCCTGGCAGTGAGGTACAGCAGGAGTTCTCAGGTTTGCAAAGCTGCTGGTGCGCAGCAGCGGCAGCGTCTGCTTAACTGTTCAAAATAGTATTTGCTCATAAAGTTCAGGGCCTCTCATAGATTTAGTGGTTTCCAGTCAGCTTCCCACCCTCTCCTCGTTTCTATTAAAGTACCTGTAGGTCAGGGGATGTATGCCTCTCCTTGCTTCACTTGCCTTTTTTTCTTGGCATGTACTTCCATGCCTGGCACTTCCATGGTGGCAACATTGTGCTGTAACTATGGTAACCCCATGCCACTGACTAGGACTGTTCTCCAGCGGGTGGCAACTGGTCACTTACTTTGTCACTGGTGGCGACGAATGGTTCAAGTGTGTTTGTGGTACATTTTTCAACCACACTAACTGCCTCCACCACCTGCCCATGTAGGCTTTTGATACAAATTGCCGAAGCGCGACCAACCATACATCAACAACAGTCACGCTTAGTGCACTACGGCACACACAGTACTTTTTATGCCCCGTGCAATACTAACACCTACATGGAATCAACACACACACATTTGAAACATAGGCCTACTCACGCTGTCCGCTGCCAGACCGCCAGCTCGTATAGCGCTGAGACCATCTCGCCCCACTGCAGTTACTTTATAGGCCAGAATGTGTGGAAGTTGGGTCTTTTAAGACTCTAAACTCAACATCAGCTTTTTTCCTTTGAGGATAAATCTTTTTCTGATGTCAAGTGTAAAGGGTCTTCTCTGTAAGATTATAGCAGCACGAAACATGTCTCACTCTTACTTCATCAAAGAGACACAGGTAGAGTGGATGCTTACTTTAAGAGGAGCAAATAAGAAAAACCTTTGCCTGCCTTGGTGCCTTTTCTGTTTCTCAGCCCTCATGGCTTGTACATTAATTTTTTACACTTTGTTGCCACAAGGGGGCAGAATCCCAGGCAGTTCATTGACAGACATAAACACATGGCATCTTGTTGGAAAAAGAAAACTATGCTCCGACTGCTTTTTTGAATAATTTCTAATTATATCTCACAACTCTAATCCTACATTAAATTATCTCGTAACACCAATATATTGAAGGTAGTCTCTTATCCTCCTTCTCCGATCATCATCATTTAGAGATTCAGTATCTACAAACTTAGCCAAATATACCTTTGTGTCTGAAGTCTTCTAAAGCCCAATCACTTTCAAACGTCTCTAAAAACATTCATCTGTCACTTGTGTGTGGTACTAACCTGAATTGTACTCCCTGTTTGCTTTTGCGTGTGTGTGTGTGTGTGTGTGTGTGTGTGTGTGTGTGCGTGTGCGTGTGCGTGTGTGTATGAGAGTGCACATTTGCTTCTTTCTCTTTCTCTCAGTCTTATGCCTGTACTAGCAGGAAATGAAGGAGAATGCCAATCATTCTCAAGGAATAGTAAACGCCCACTTATTCCTTTACTTCCCTGGAACCCAAACACCAGAACACACACGTATACACGCACGCATGAACACACGCGCGTGCACACGCACACGCACACGCACACACACACACACGCACACACACACACACACACACACACACACACACACTCTTCAGCACCTATTATAAGACATCCTGACTGATGCTGATATACTGAATGCAGAATTGCAGTAAAGGTTGGTGGAAACAGAATACAGGCCCTGGCCTTAATCACAGCCTGGACCATAACATTCAAGATTAATAGGCTGCATTTGTTTTACAGCTAAAAGCAGGAAAAGAAAAAGACAGAGACAGTATGAGACAGAAACATTGCTGCGTGCAGAAGAAGAGTTGCATTTGCATAGTTTTGCAGATTTGCATAGATTTGCCTCCACTCGCCTTTGCCTCATCACCAGTACGGTTGCGCGATATTGACAAAATGTGATATTGCGATATCAATTAGGAATATTACGATACTGATATCAATTTAGATATTTTTAAACATATGTAAAATTACAAAGGTATGGGAAAACCTATTCAATCCAATATTCATAGATGCATAACAATATAGTGCATAGTGAGACTATATATGGGTCTGTAGTGCGGCTGACAAGGTTGGTCGTGAATGAGAAATATTCAATCAATCCAACTCCAAACTCTGCCTGCATCACCTTTTATGAGCTTGCGGGATAGCTACCTGTGAGAAATAGGAGTAGGATGAGATTTGGAACTGTTTGTCTAGTTCTTTCAAAAGCTTCTTGAAGCCTTTATTATCCTTTGGCAAATAATCCGTTATAGCATTGGTGATTTCGGTATGTCTCTTCAAGTTCTTGTACTTGTACTTTGTGCCACTAGCAAAAACACTCGCTGGCGAGGCATGCTTGGCTAGCTCTGGCTTATCAACTGCAACAGGTTTTTTTGGCATAGGATCAAGCACTCATGATTCGTTCCGTTTTGTTTCTCTACCTATTTCTTCATTTACACTGTCACTGTGCCCACTATGTGCAAGTGGCACGATAACTGACCAATGAAACTTGACCATTATAGCTTTTCACTCTTTTTTCACTTTTGACCCTTAATCAAACACAACTAAGATACACAGCCAACGGACGGGACACATCGCTCCACAAAATAATTGTGACATTTTCGATATAATATTGCGCAACGTGATATTGTGATAACGATATCAAGTCGATATATCCATCCGTCCATCCATCCGTCTTTGTCCACTTATCCGTATTGGGTCGGCGGGGCCCCAGCTCCAGCAGGGGACTCCAAACTTCCCTTTCCCAGGCCACATTAACCAGCTCTAACTGGGGGATCCGAAGCATTCCCAGGCCAGGTTGGAGATATAATCCCTCCACCTAGTCCTGGGTCGTCCCCGAGGCCTCCTCCCAGCTGGACGTGCCTGGAACACCTCCCTTGGGAGGCCCCCAGGAGCATCCTTACCAGATGCCCGAACCACCTCAACTGGCTCCTTTCAACGTGAAGGAGCAGTGGCTCTACTCTGAGCTCCCCATGGATGACTGAGCTTCTCATCCTATCTCTAAGGGAGACACCAGGCCGCCTCCATGAGAAACCCATTCAGGCCACTTGTGCCCGGATCTTGAAGTCGTACATCATGCACCCCGAATCACCAGTAGCCATCTTGGCCTGGACACACGCAATAATATATGAAAACGTCACTCAGCTTTATGGCAGATTGTGAATCTATACAAACATACAGCCCTCCAGAGTGGATAGAGCAGCACGTTATTAATCAGCCCCTTGTATTGAAGGACATTGGTTTGGCTCTCAGCTCTGTATAAGCAGATCAGAGGACAAAATGAGGAGGAGGAAAACAAAAAACAGTAGAGAGCTTTCTATTATTATATTCAGTTTTTAAGTGTATTCAAACTCAACTTATTTATTTTTCTCTGTCACTCTCTAGTGTGTGTCTGTCTCCCTCCGATTATCTGTGTTTATCTGTCTCCCACTTGCTCTTTTGTTCTCTCATAACTTTGTCTGGACTGGACCGTGAGGGAGTTTTTCCACTGGGCTGGCAGCAACAGGGGGACAGAGAAAGAGAGACAGGGAGAGCAAGCAGTGGGGAGGCTTGCAGACGCCCCTTGTTATTTTTCCTGCGCCTCCCATTGACTCTGTCAGCAGTGGCTCAGTCTTAGCAGGGCCTCCAAGCTCAGAAGGGCTCGACAACATGCCCTCTTCGGCCCCAGGGAAAGGAACATATCACAGGCACGCTCAGGAGACAGAAGCACTTTCATCTAATTGCTACTTTTAACTCTCTTTATTTTACTTTCTTGACTTTGTTCCAGTTGTCCCAGTTTGTCCCTTATTTCCATCCTCTCCATCATTTCTACTGTACAGACCGCAAATCCTTTGAATCAAACCCTGACTCTTTACTGGGCTCAAACTAAAACACCCCTGAAATAAAGCGGACCTTATTCTGCAACATCAGACGTTGCTTTCAGTCAGTGAGGCCTGAACAAGGCCCGATAACCAAGCCATGGACAAAAATGTATTGAGCAAGCTTCCTGGAGTAAAATCTATATTTTTCCAATGGTGTGCCAGAGCTTTTTGGGACGACAATGTGTGTTTTCAAAAAGACAGGAACACATGGCAATGAGAGCCTCAGTGCTCATCCAGCAAGAGTGCTGTTCCTAGTTAATGGGATGTGACGTCTGGAGTTTTCCCTGTTCAATGCTGGATAAAAGGAAGCAAGAGTTTCCCTTGTGTCCTGAGGATGTGTGTATCCTCAGAGTTAAATCCATAACACTGAGTGAAGCTAAATGAAGATTGTTTGATGTTGTTTGGTTGAGGTAGCTGTCCAAATGAGCATGCGTATACATTACATGTAGGAAGGTTTATTTGCCTTTTTTTTTTTCTCTGCTCCCCCCTCATTTATTGCCCCTCCGTTTCACCGTCTGGCAAGAACATTGTTTGGGGCTTCCAAAGCAGGACATTTGGGCCATTCTTAACAGGGTCACCTCCTCTGTATAAAACTCATATTATCCCTCTTTTCATCTTGTTACACACATACTTCCCAAGCCAACTGTTTATTTTATTATTTCATTTCAGATGCAGGATGGATATATCTCTCTCTGATGGGTCAATATTGAGTAAGGGATTAGAAACAGCTCTTCTGAGACCATTTGAAAAGCCCACATTGTTTATGTTCAGTCTGAGCTTGATTTAGACGAGTGCGTAGGTGTTCGAAAAAAGAGAAAAGAGACTGGGGTTATTGTGGCGTTATGGATCCCTCGGAGCAGGATAATAAAAAGCATTTTATTTCCCAGGGCCAGATTTTCTGGAGTGGGAAATGGATGCTTACTAAGTGACAAATGTATTGTGCTGTGGGCTCACACACAGTGGAGTCGTCGTCCCCCCCCCCCCACACACACACCGCACACACACCCACACACTCTTCAGTAGCAGACAGCAACCTAATATCTACCATCTATCAACAAGTTTTGTTCCACCAGTTACCTCATAGTTAAACTTGCAGCAAGATATAGTTCCACAGAAATAAGCTTATGCGCTTTTTTTTGCTGAGAGTGTGAAGAGAAGATCTATTCCAGCCTACCAGCACCACCTGATCTCACTAATACATAAGACATAGTCCGACACGTTTGAAGCTTTTACCTTAACAAGTTGCACTAATTAATCAAACAAGATATAACGTGACAATTGGTGAGGTTTAGAGTTGCTAATGTTTCAACAGAGCCACACTGGTTTTGTGACTGTTTTTGGTAGCTTCATATTTAGCATATTATATGTGTCATCTTACTTGGCAAGAAAGTGACTAACTGTGGCATTAATGTGGCAAGTACCAACAAAAACCTGTTCTTCTCTTTCAACGTGTTTAATTTAGTTATGCTAATTATGTTGTCGTAAAAATGGAAGTTGGTCAATATAAAAAAAACTGCAATGTACATTTTAATTCTGATATTTTTAACATGGCATATTTAAAGCATAAGTCATATATTTGGGCACTGTAAACACAACACTGACATATTATCACCTTATAAAGTTGATGTGATGAACAAGCAAACAGTTTAGAAATCCTTATAGCTTTGTGTTTCTGGCCACCTGTTGAATTGAATAAAAGTCCAATATTCACTTTGTTTTCCTAAAGGGAAATCTGAGGTTCTTTAGCTGATAAATGAAAATCACTAGAACTTAATGCAACATACAGTTGTGCTCATAATTTTTCATACCTATGCTTAATTTGACTAAAAGAGAGTAAAAAAAAATCCTGTTTTGGAAATTTATCTTAATGCCTTAATTAAAAATGAGGTAAAATCCAACCAATTTTCTTTTTGAAATAATAATGTATGTAGATTAAATAAATGTTCTTTCTTAAATACAGGGGGCATAAAATATACATACCCCTATGTTAAATTCCCATAGAGGCAGGTAGATTTTTATTATTAAGGTTGGTTATTTCATGGATCAGGATACTATGCATCCTGATAAAATTCCCTTGGCCTCTGGAATTAATATAGCCCCACATCATCGCATACCCTCACCCATACATAGAGATTGGCATGGGATACTTTCCATAAAATCATCTCTCAATGCAAATCCAACCAGCTATTAGTCTAACTGAAATAAAACCATGCCAGAAAACTAGTGTCCTAAAGTTTGGATTTTACCTCATTTTAATGAAGGCATTAAGATAAATTTCCGAAACATGATTTTTATATTCCTCTTTTTAGTCAACTTAAGCATGGGTATGTAAACTGATGAGCACAACTGTATGCTCTAAAAGTTATCAGTGGGAGGTATGAAAAAAAATATAAAGACAGTTGTTTTGACATTTTACTGTAGCACATGATAATGTAAATGCGAGTGAGCATAATATGAAATGAAAGCACACAGCACTGTCAAGTGTCTTATGTCCTTTCATATAAAAATCACTCTGCAGCCTTTCAATAGCGGTGACCACAGGTGCCCACCACATGGCCACAGACATCTGTGAGGCCTCATTCTTGTGGCCTTAAACAAACCGCACACCTTGCCACTTTCTTCCTGGATAAACACCTCAAATTTAGCTTGGCTCACAGTGTTCCTTAATGGATTTAAGACATAACCAAGGACCAACCAAGGCTTCTGGGTAGTTTCTTAATGGATTTGTTTTCATGTTACACTGTATCATGCATCTCAAGAGCACAAATTACGCCTCCAGTAGCTCATACAGTCTTTGGTGTACACTGATATATATTTGCCATGACTCTATTGTCATGTAAAGACAACAAATTAAAAAAAAAAAAAAAATCAGACATAACACAAATGTAGCTTGAGCCATGACAGTATCCCAGGGCTGGTTCTCGCAGACTTATGTTTAAATGGCCTTGGTTTAGAGATTTATCCTTTCTGTTCAGACTTTGAGCCCTTGAGAAACAGTTTCATAATGAAACGCTGAGAGGCATTAGGCCGCCCAAACACACCAGCCCTTCAAAGCTTTTCATTTTCGTAATCAGCAGCAAAGCAGTGGAACAATAAAATTATCAAAAAAACGACTTTGTGCTCGTTTGAGGTGAACGCTGTGTGAGCGTTGCTTTACTGATGCGTTCCACATTGTGTGTATGCGTGTGTACGTGGTCTACAGTTCCTTGTTTCTGTTTCTGTGTACAATATATGTAATACTTTCCTGGAGTTAGACAGGAAAAGCAATGCAGTTTGGCAGCAGCCTAAGTGCTTAAAGAAACTGAATTATTGCATGCTCACAAGACAGGAAGGGTTGTTGCTTTGCCTTAATTTTTAGGAAGGATAAAGTGGAGTAGGCTTTCAAGGAGAACATTTGAGATGCTGCAACAGTGAAGACCAGATCATAAACAACGCTACTAATTGGATGACAGCCTCACTGTTAACTCTCCATCACGCATTTGCTTGGTTTTGTCTGGGGGGCACATAAAGCAGCCATGCAAGCATGTATGGACAGATTTTCGTAATGGCATTTCAGTACGTGTGCCCCATCACAAGAATATTACACATTGTATATTTCTGCAGATCAATACAATATTTAGCTCATGCTAATTACCCATGTACAGCATGTCACCCTTTCCATGTATGAGAACAAGATTAGGGAGATTAGGAAGGCTGCTGTTGGCTGTAGAAACACAGCTGTAGTTGTATAAAGCACACAGGAATGAACTGTTTTAT
>NW_022604516.1:0-18006 GCF_008692095.1 Etheostoma spectabile | reverse complement strand
TGCACTTATGTTAATTTCAGAGGTCATAGTTTAACCCCTCATACAGGGAAAAATCCAAGCTGGTCAGTTACTTTCAGTGAAACAAATGAAATGGCAGGAACGGGGTGTAAGACAGTTTAGTGTTTGTCTCTTTGTGCCCAACAAAAAACATTTCCACTGAGTAATTACAATACCCAATATGATCTCTCAAATATACTTTTCTAATGTAGTCCAAATTGATGTACTTTAAGTGCTTAAGTGATTATCACCTCAATTTCAGATTACATAAAACCAGAAATGGTGAAATTGAACGTACAGTGGAAATATGAGTGTCCTCTATGGAACACACACACACACTGCAGGTCAATATATTATTTCTGCTATATTTTCTTCTATATATTTTTGTATATTTACATCTCTAGCCAGCTCGTACAGCAGACCTCTATGCTATTGGTCCCCTTGATGAAAAGAGAACCTATGGACAAGGAACATCCAAGTATAGAAATTTTGCTTTACCTTTCCCATCTAAATTTCTCTAAATATATCTTGCTATAATTATAAGCTAAAGGCAAATATTGGCTTTTCCTATGAAAATCAACTTTAAATATAATGTTCTAAAATATTAGTTTTTTTTCTTTTGCTCTTGAAACATGATATCATTATCTGTGTAAGAGTAAAGGGAATGCATACATGTCCTCCAGCTGAGAACAGTGACTGTCCTGGCCTTTAAGTTTGACTTACAGTTTAGTTTCAAATACAGCAACCTCATGGCAAAAGAGGCAAAAAATGGTAACTTGGTGACTGTATTATTTATTGAGCTATACGGACTATAAATGAATAGTCTTCCATTTGCCTTTTTGCCGCGAGTTCAATGAGAAGAACCCTATTCCTCTTATGTATGTATAGTGAATATAAAGTGGTTAGCTCAGCAGATTAGCTTAGCACAAAGACGAGAAATTTCAAGCCTGGCTATGTCCAAAGAAAACAATATCTTCCAACCAGCACCTCTAAAAACTAATTAACAAAATTATCTCATTGATTTAATCCCTATAAACCTAAGTGTAAAAACAAGGTTAGCTGTTTCGGTCTTTATGCTAAAATAAGCTAAGCTAAGCTGTAGCTTCATATTTAAAAGACAGACATAATATATAATCTTTCTTCTCACCCAAGTCACAGCAAACAGTGAATAAGCGTCTGTTGAACTATCCCTTTCACATTTCAAACACCTGAACTATAAATGCAGCTACATTCTAAAACAAGCACCCTCACAGAAAATAAAACAGTCATATACGTGAGATTTGGATAAGTTTTAAATGTCTGTTTAAGTAAGTGTTAACTTTTGCTGCAGTTTTGTTTTTAAAATACTTTTTGATAATGTAAACAATGTTTTTAAAATGTTGTTGGCTGTTTTGCATATTCTAATTCAATTTTGAAAACAAATAAGCAACTGATGAACTACGTTCATAGCCACAGTCATAGTTAAGTATCATTGTACATACAATGCATTCGCAGCTTAATTGTTTCTATGGTTACCTATCAGCTTTCTGACATTTTAAGAAAGTCTGAAAAAATGGAACTTTGCCATTTCACTTTGTTGTTTTGAACGCAGGGTTTGTAGTTTTAAACTCTTTATGGCTGGATGTAGTCTTTGTCTTAACTATAACAACCTTCGCTGACATGCACACACTCAGACAGGCGGCTGCATACAGTAAGCACAGCATCACAGATTGAACAGTGTTACAGATTACACTCAATCTAAACGGACCCTTTCAGCGTTTGAATTGAGGGTAGACGTTTGTCTCTCTCTCTCTCTCTCTCTCTCTCTCTCTCTTTCTCTCTCTCTCTCTCTCTTTCTCTCCTTACACACATACATTGTTCGTCCATCTCCAGATTACGTCTTCTAATGTCTCTTTTTCGCAGCTTCCCGCCTCCCCTCAGCTCGGAGAGAGGCTGCATCGCTACGATCTGATTGGTTGCTTGGTTGGTGGCTGCCTGCGCGGGTCAGTGCAAGGATGGTGCTTGGCTGGATGTGTGTGTGTGCGTGTGTGTTGTGTAGTGTGCGTGTGTGTCTGTGTGTTTGTGTGTGAGGGTAGGTGAAGTAGGGGAGCGATGGGGTTGGTCATAAACGGTTGGTCGGTTGATTGGAGTGCCAAGAGTGAAGAAATCCAGGCGCAAAGATCAGGGTTGTGTGTCACGCTCTCACACTTTTTTAGGAGGCGGGGCCAACTTGATGATCTCATCTTCAGAGGGCTGGCGGATGATGTCTATTTGGGGTTGGAAAAATAAGGTAGAAAAAGACTAATAAGAAATACACATCATCGATATCAGTCTGGTCACACAGTATCAGAGCTGTATAAGGCAGCATTTGTACAGCTGCTGTTTCACGTTAAATTTGTTCCACAGGCAAAACACAGGGTGGCTTTTATTGTGAAGCAGTCAGAGGAAACAACAGTGTACCTGTATTTATCACCGATGTTAGCACTGACTGTGAACATTCATCAAAAATGCATCTACAAAACAGAAACGGCTGCTAATTATATTAGGCACTTTGAGTTGCATTTCATGGATGGAAGAATTATTTTTCATTTACTGTTATTCTAATTCAAAAGAAAATACATCCATTTTAGACAAAGAAATTATGAAATAGTATAAGACTAAAACTAAAACTAAATATATAATCCGTATAAAAAACCTAAATCAAAGTAAAAGTTAGTTTAGTGCACATGATATAAAAATGATGCTTTCTGACTAGAACTGAGCTAAACAGACATTCAATCATTTTAACAGTGGAGCAAGTTTTTTTCTTTGGCCATTGCACACGTTTTTATGTTGTTTTAAATCAACCTGGCAGAAAGCTAAATTTCCCCTGTGAACTAAACCGAGCTCCAAAAAAGTTGTGGTAAAGAAATAACTAATGGCAGCAAAAAGCAGGTTGAGACAAAAAACATTGTATTGCAACGTGACCATCCTCTTATTTATTACTTCTACCTTCATTTACACCAAAAGAAAACTGATATAAAATACACAATTAAACCAGAATATATGTAAGATAAAGTAAAGACTCATGCTTTAAAATAACAATTCATAAAAAGGAAATGACCTTTCAGAATTAGATGCTTTTGTTGACCATTGTGGCATTAATCCAGACCATGTTTATGCATGTTTCCTAAACTTTTACACAGTTGGTCTGCAAATTCTTAATAATGTTATATGAAATTGGTACGACTTAATTATAATTTATTGGAATGTTTTTTCCTCGCAGCTCTTTGTCACAGGTTGTTTTTATGTTTTACTATGTCTATCAATGGTGACCAGTTCAACCAATGGGGATTTTGTTGTTGTGAAATAAAAGTGCAATGAATTATTATTAATTACCCAGTAACTCACAGGAAGAAAACTTTTTATTTTACTATCCTATTCTGTTGAATGATCCAGATCCCTGATTCATAGGTTGGGAACCACTGAGGATAGGATGTTAAGGCAGTTTTCTTTAAACCCATTAGGGGGCAGAACTCACCTACTACTACAATTACTACAACTGCTACTACTACTACTACTACTACTACTACTGCTACTACTACTACTACTTAGAACAGATTTGGCATGCCAGGAAGCTAATCAGAGCACCTTCTTTCAAGTCAAACATGCAGAAATGTCTAAAAGAATATCAGACTGATACTCTAAACTGATATATAAAGCTAACCCTACATCTACATGTTCTAGAGATTAAGCTCAAAGAGTGGGCTACCTTTGTATTTCTTGGCTGAGGGGATGCGTGTGAGCTTGGTGTCGATCTCGTCATCCTCAGAGATCTTGAGCACGGTGGTGCGGTACTCGATCACCCTCGTCAGCAGGTCCGGTCGCCGCGAAATCTCAAAGATGTGCTCGATGTACGACAGATTATCTGCATGAGAAGTGTTGTTTTTAGTGTTAGTTTACAGCAGGGGTCTTACATTCAACTTTTTTTAAGACAAGGACCCCTTCGCTGAAAGAGAGACAGAACAGGGACCCCCTTCTATATATCATATTAAATTCAGTTGCATTTTAAACTGGACCTCCAATACCATGTAGGGCGGCCTAAAACAGTCATACATACCTTTTAGCGCATGGAACACTAAGTTGATTCATTCATTTGAAGTAAAAAACTTGTTCTCAATCTGTGTTTCTCACCTTGGGCCAGCTTGTCGTTCTTCTCCAGGTAGCTGAACCACTCCTTGGAGGAAGTGATGTTGTTGCTCTGGTCCTCGGGAATGTCCTCCTTGCAGGCCGACTTGAGCTGCTCCAAGTCTTCGTTGGTGATGTTTTCAGACAGGTCGCTGAGCAGAGAGCTGTACTCCGCCATGGTCTGGTCAGAGACAGAGAGAAGGGAACAGTTAGATATACTGAAGAAATTGTTGCCAAAGAGGACAGACAGTATAAGGGAGAAAAAAGATATCCTACTGTTGTTAAATTCCTCAATGTGGAAACAGCCCACCTACGTCCCAGATTTCAGAATGGAAAGTTAGGAAATCTTAATGACAATAACATACTGTCAGAGTGGGATGGAAAAGCCCAAAGACACTGAGAATAGAGTATATTAAACAAGTCAATCCTCTCTCTTTGTATCTGAAAGAGGAGATTGACTGAAAAGACCGGACGGGACAAAATGGGACGAAACACTGTCTTTCGCCTAAATTAAGGCCGTCCCCAAGGGGGGATCTATAGCGCTTATTCCTTTGTGCCAGAGACTTCCATTGTTATCCAAAACAACTTCAAACTCATCAATGAGCCACACTCATTGACATGTTCTACATTACAAAAACATAGACAATATCTATCAGTATCTGTCAATACTTTGTAAGTATTGAGAGATGGACTATGTCATGTTGGCTTTCCTCTTTTCACGGGATGGGATGCCAATAAGACATTTATATAGAATAACATTGGCCTTTTAAATGTTGTACCATCCACATGTATTAGCAACCACAGTAAAACAGTTATTTATTAGTTGCTCAAATCAACTCAAGCTCTAATGAACATTTCTGTGTCTCTCTGTCTCCCTTTAGTGGACATATTCAAGAAGATCATTTCTGTGTTGCTGTAGAATCCCAGAAGCCAGTATTCTGTGAATGTTGGCAGATAGGCAAGTGTACCCTTCAGTGTTTCTGCTATCACTTAGGTTTGCTACCTTATGTAAAAAAGATTTAAAGCAGGGGGGTACATAGATTTTAAACTTGGGGACAAAAAGAATATATTGGATCTGCAGATACCCTGAGTTGAGGTATCACGATCTGTGAAAAAAACATTCACATGGGTGCTTCCCACATATGGGCCTCCTACTTGGACAAAAATAGACCATAGACAGCCCTGTATAGATATTATAATACATGGCAATACACTGGCTTGATTTCAGATTGGGACCTGAGATGGATTCAGTACTTAGGCATCAGGCCTAAGTTATGTATCAGGCTAGCGTTAAGGAATGGGAGTTGTCAAGATTGCGGAGTTTAGGTTATCTTCCCTGTGTGTGTGCACGTGTGTGTGGGAGTGTGTGTGTGTTGGCATGCGAGTTGAAAAAAGGCAGTTGGCGACAAAAAGACAAAAAAAAAAGAACACAGTGAGAAAGAAAGAAAGAAAGAAAAACAGACCGAGGGATTCAGACGTGTTGTGAGGCCGTCTGCTCTGTTCAGCTGCGTCAGTTTAGAAGGAGTAAAGAAAACACAGGCTTCAGATTGCAGCTCATGGCTCGGTTATTAACATTCTTGGGTGTGTAAAGTATTCATATGCATCTTTATATCCAGATATTCACAAATATCTGTGCACATTACTGCAAATATTATGGTATATGCAAAGTGTTAAAAAACAAAACAAAATAATATGTCATGTATGCATGAGAAATATAAAATATACAATCGTATAAATTGAAATTGTTGGCAACAATAAGGATAATGATTAATTGTTTAAGTCCATATTTAAGCAAAAACGTAAAAATTGAATGGGTCTACATTCCACTCGAGTTCCAAATGCAAAAATGTTGGAACATATGTCATTTTGACACAGTTTATGCTTGAAGAAATTTAGTTTTTGTCAATTGACTAATGGTGGAGGCATGGTGGGATGCCAATGACATAATGCTACAGTAAACCAAAAACTGCTGCTGGTGTTGCTTCCAACATTTTTAAACTCGCATCCAATAAATTGGCTGCTTCAGGTTTTTCAGAGGTCTCGCTATCCCAACATCCTGGTGAGATGTTCCCCAGCCTTACTGAGTTTAAGGCGGCAGGGGTTTAGCTATGTGGAAATGATTAAGGTCACCTACAAAAAGCTGCATTTGAGCTGATTGGGATCCAGTGTCTTGCTCAGGGACAGATTCCCACAACATAAACATGAATCTGAATCACATATATCTCTTTCTGTGTACCCCCCAAAACCGTGGCATCTATACAGCTGGCGAGAGGCTGCCGCTCAATGTAGTGTAACATAGGCATTGGCACGAAGCTCTGTCTGCCTCTGATCCCCTCAGTCTCATCACAGATAAACACGGCGTGCAGAAAGCCCAGAAGAGGCTCTGTGATGAGTGGTGTGACCTATATAATGGAGCTGCTGTCACCTGCAGCTACCACCAGAGGGCAGCTACCACCAGAGGGCCTCCATTCGCTGTGGAGCATTAGAGACTTCTTATGGTATGACAATGCTATCGCCTGCTCACATGGACATATGGATAGGGGGGGTGCTTTCTAGCTGAGCGGCAGACCGTGAAAACATGATAGTAAACAGTGATGGAAAAAACGATGGTTTTATGACCTGATTCTTTCAAAAATACAGTTCAATTTGACACAGAAATAAAAAAATGTGCATTTCCAGCTAATAACTGTCGACTAGAGGAATAGGTCTACATGCTGGCCTGACAAACAGTGATAGGTCTTTTAGTCAGCATATAATGTTTGGGGATGCTGCAGTCCCAGAGGCTGATTTTAAGGTCATGATTTGTTTGTCTGTTCTCTAATGGCTAATTGGTGGCATTTGGTTTGGTTTGTCTGATCCATGATCTCAGCCTCAGGGCGAGAGCACAATGATGACTGAGCACATTTACCGTGCATGGAGAGAGAGAGAGAGAGAGAGAGAGATAGAGAGAGAGTGTTAATTCAGTCTTAAATGTCACATTCATCTTCTCTCTAACCAGAGCACTTGCTCAATCAACACGAAGCGCTGCATGGGAGAGAGTAGGGATATGCACCTTAACTCAGTGAATACACGTGGATCTGAATTGTGTGTGTGTTCTGAGCATTTTTGCATGTGTTTGCGTGCACTCAAGTGAATGTGTGTTTGAACGCAATCACAAGCTTGTGAATTGTGTGTGTGATGGAGGGAGACAATAAGAAGAAGTGTGTGTGTGTGTGTGTGTGTGTGGTGTGTGTGTGTGTGTGGGGGGGGGGGTCCCTGAGCCTCCTCTATCGACCGAGGTCGCCCTGCCTGCTCTCTGCTTTGCACCACAATGGACTGGCGCTGCTTTTGTGTACTTTTAGCGGAGAAGGGGGAAGAAAAAACAACAATGGATTGAGTGGCTACATTTAGTGTTTCTCTCCCACTGCCTCCCTCACACTGCCTCCTTTAACTCTTTCTTATCCACCAAATAAAGATGTTCTATTAAAATACTCTGTAATGGACATGCTTCAAAAATTACAAAAAATGTGTGTTATTCATGGCTTTTTTTTTTATAAATTAAGTATTTTTATTGACCGTGTCTTGATATTTTTATGGTTTCTTTGCCATTTTACCTTTGTTTTTATTTGTTCTTCTAAAAGTGATCTAAAATCAATACACATGTGTTTTGTTATCAAGACGACATAAAAATATGACACCACCCAAAGTGCGTTATCTGCTATGATGGACCCAATGTATTAGTAATCACAGAGGCCACAGAAAGTCTGTTTCCAGTACACACTGTTTCTACAAAGGCCAACTACCATGGATCAGTAAAAAGTTTGAGAAAAAAAGAGCTATATATGCATTTTAAATGCCCGTGCAACATGGTAGTCATGCTCTGAGTAAAAGGGTTTGTGAAATCCCCTCCAACTAATGCTCCCCCCATCCCTAGTCTCTCTGGGACGAGCCTGACACTGCTTCCATACATAGAGACCACTGTGCTTCGCATTCTCATGAACACAAACATGCTTTTGTCTGCTCCTTCCTCTGTCTCTGCTGCCTGTGCGTGTCTGTGTATGTGCGTGTCCTTAAATGTGGGAAAGAGAGAGAGAGAGAGAGAGAAAGAGTTGTCACTCAAATTATAATTACAAAGCCAAATTCAGCTACATATTAAATTGTTCAAGTAGTCTAAACAATAGGAACTAGGAAAGAAAACAGGTTTTTTGGGACAAGAAAAACTATAGTACGTAAAGACTCCACTTTATAAATATGTAACATTAAGCTGTGTGTGTGTTCGGTTACATTTGGAAGTTTATTAGTGACAAAACAGTTTGATGAGCAGTAAATTATTTCAAGCTGTGATCAATCTGCAAGTGAAAGATTTGCACTTGTAAAAGGAGGTGCTCAGTTTGAAATGTCACTTTTTCTCTAGCAGTTTTGAGGGAGCTTAGCAACTTATTTCACACAGGCTTCAACAGGTTTGTATAAGTACATTTGCAGCTGAAAAGCAAAGCTAGGCGTAAGCCAAAGTTTTTAATATATACATTAATATATACATTGTTTTGTTACACTATCTAGCCACATTTCTGCAGCTCAAAACTGACGGAAAATAAAAGTTTGTTTCTATTTGAGGCTGCAAAACAACTTGAAGCAGCCAAGCTAAGCGTGTGCGTTTATTTTTCAATACTTGACAAAACATTGTGAGTCAAGGGCTTCCATTGCAGTGTATAGTGCATCTTGGCTTGTAGCATGTAGAGTTTGGAACCTTTAAACACAAAAAGAAGCTTGAATTACTTTTGCATTCGTTCTGTAGTGTTGTCATTAATAAACTTCTATAGATCTGCGAGGTGTGAATGGATGCCAAGCAGTCTATTTCCACTCCGTGACTAAACTGTTAAACCCCCACCCCACCACCACCCCAACCACTATAGTTTGCTTTACATTGTGCAATCAGGCCATTATTCATCCAGAGACCCACTGCTTTCCCTATACCGATCTTTTTCCTCTCCTCTTTTTACACTTTCTTGTCTCTATTCCTGTTAGATCCTTTCTCTCATTTCTGTCTTTATCTCCATGTCTGATTGCAAAGGCGTTTCATAAATGTGCAACAGCATTCAAGCTCAGAATGACGCACAAACATATGCTGCAGCAGATTATACATATGTAAAATGCAGTGTTGAGGCGGTGTGTGTACAAATAAAGATATTGTCAAGTACAAATGTGTAAGATCCAGGTCTGAAAGCTGTGACAATATCTGCCGAGTCCTCGAGCACTTCCAGAGATGGAATCTATTTTTATTTTCCATTATGGGCTTCACATTTTACAACACGTCACTATTCTCACACACAGAGACACACACACAGACGTACAGTACATATATACCACAACCACCAAAACGCCATTCATCCTCCACACCAATGACGTTGCCATGGAGACCAGGCCTAGCTTTGCCTTTAGGCCTGGAGACTGTTACCTAGCGACAGGGCAGAGACCGTACTCCTTCCTCACTTTACCTCGCACCCTCCTCACCCTTTCAGAAAAAAAGCCCCACAAGATGTGCAATTGAGGAAAGTCACCTATTGAGATTTTCTTTTCTTGACTTAGTTATCATGGAATATTAGTTTATTTGCAACAAGAAAACAGGGCTGTGACGACATGGATTTTTTCCTACTGCGGTGAAAAAGCAATGTATATAATGTATGGTGTTTAACCGCACTCCTCCAGCCTAGAACTATTTAATAATAATCAGACCCCCATAGTTTAATAGACTGTCCATTCACTTGTGGAAAGCTGAAGGGACAAACAACTTAAACATTAATAAAAATAGTCAATGATGATAACTAAACAATGATTGTGTTTATTATATTTCCCATTACACGACAAATGCACTCCTGAAAACTTCCACCAGCAAATAAGAAAAAAAAAGAAAGGGGTGATACGGTTTTCGTCACAACCCACGGAAACACCACACCAGTTTTGCTTTCCTGTAATGAACATACACAGATACATGAGTGAGTGAGAAAGACAATATAAGACATATATAAGACATAACATATGTTCAAATTACATGCTTGCATAACTCTACCTCCTCTGTCTTTCTTTTTATCTAAAGACACACACACACACACACACACATACACATGCACACACCACACACACACACACACAACACACACACACACACACACAACACACATATACACATACACATGCACATGCACACACACACACACACACCACACACACACACACACACATACACACGCACACGCACACGCACACGCACACGCACACACACACACACACACACACACACACACACACACACACACACACACACACACACACCACACAGCTGGCCAACTGTGCTGGACTTGTGCTTGGACAGCATGGAGACAAGCCTTTAGATTTTACCATGGCAACCAAACCACCGGGATAGCTGCTCAAATATCTCCCTGACAGAGATCTGGAAGGCGAAATAGACTCTGTGGTACTGTTTCCTATACAATATATTCAGACCTTGTGCCTGATTTTTTTTTTTTAGTAGTTCTTTTTTCCGTTCTTAATTTGCTCTTTGATCTATCCCTCATGTATTGCCCTTTTGTCTCTGTTGCTGTTAATGTCTTTCTCTGCCCCCTCAAACTCTCCGCTGTTTGAATTTACAACCTATTACTATAGGCTCTAGTAACTGATGATTAATCAAAGAATTATTTAGTCTATAAAATGCCAGAAAAGGGTGAAAATGTTGATGAGCATTTCCCAAAGCCCAAGATGATGTCCTCAAATGTCTTGTTTTTTTCCATAACTCAAAGATATTCAGTTTACTCTCACAGAGGAGTAAAGAAACCAGAAATATTCACATTTAAGAAGCTGGAATCAGAGATGAATCTATTATCAAAATAGTTTCAGGTTAATTAAATAATTGACAACTAATAGATTCATCTTTATAGTATGGGTAATCTTGAAACAGCTTCTTTTGTCTAAATAACATGTTCCAACTAATTTCAAAACAGAAAGGCAGCAAATTCTCACATTTGAGAAGCTAGAAATGGAGACCATAAACACGCTGATGATTAGGTTTCTGTTGCTGAATTCATTGATTATTCGGCAAGTTGTTTCAGCACTGACAACATGAGAAAAGAGATCCAATCGGGTAACTGATAAACCTGACACAGTGGCATCTAACAGTGAACATAGTATAGAGGCCAGTGTCGTATAAACTTAACCCTCATGCTGTCCTCGGGTCAAATTAACCCGTTTTCTTAAATCAATGTTCTTTATAATTCCCCAAAATAACATGATTGATTCCACACATTGCTCTTTGGCAAGTACAAATATCTACTTTCAGTAATTTGGGGGCGTCTTATTCAATTTTATAGCATTTAAAAAACAATGGAAGTGGTTTTGAAATAGTGTTGAGTAAAAGTTGACATATTCCAGTCTGTGATTATCCATCAACATCCATCAAAAATTCCTAATTTCTGCTTTTCTAACTCAAACATTAGGTATAATTTCCTACAAATGAGGTTTATTGACCATAAATTCCAAAAATAACTGTAAAACTAAAGTTAATAAGTTAGTGTTATGTAGTGTTGAAACGTCAAAAACATCAACGTTAAAAAAGATGTTGGAAAAAGGGACAAAAACATAAGAAAAAATTAAAAACGTCAAAAGTGTTGATTTTCAATTTTGACGGGAAGACAACACAAGGGTTAAAGGGGCTGTATTTGAAATACTGAAAGAAAAAACAGCATGCTGGGATTGCCTCCACATGGTTCTCACTGACTGTACCGTGTTATATGGGAAATACCTACGTTTTTTTTTTCATTCATGCGTGGCCTGACCGGCTATCAAAACAAAGAACAGAGAAAACTGTACACACAGAGTATGAAGTCTCTGCTCAGGACGCAATTACTCCATTCTATCTTTACACAACATATATTTGTTTGCCGCTATATTGATGTGCTGAATATGTATGCATACAGCCCCTTTGAGTGTCAAAATGCTAATAAATCCTGCACAACTTCTTATATCTTCATGTTAGACTTGGTGAGTACAAGCAGTTAGTCTCCATCTTCTTTTATTAAACATACCGTGACATTTCTCAACCTCCTGTCTCTTCTCTCTCTCGCAGTATATTTTTCTCTTTAACTCATATGCACCAAGAGGCAGAGTGTAGGAGTCCCACCCACTCTTAAATCTCCATAAAAAACTCACCTCGACTTTACAAAAGTCTGTTCGGCTGACCATGTATGGAAATGTCTATTCTAAAACAGCTTTACTCCAAAAATGAAAAACAAATGCAACAAAAATGATATAATAAACTAATGGAATCTTTCTCTAATGTTGGCAACGTTAGAGTTTGAGGTTGCATATTTCTCTGCTATCGTCTTTTCTCCTACTTATCTATAGGTCTCTCTCTGGGTATAAATCTTCTTCCCCCTCTCTGAATATATCGCCAGTCTTGCAGGAGGTGAGGGATTAGAGAGTGGGAGGCAGAAGAGCTCACAGTTGCGGGTCAAAGCGAATGTCCGCCTCCAAATCTACCTTTTCAGGTCAGAAGCCTCTCCTACCCATCCACAGATATCAGTTTGCATTTGTGAGCGTGTAATTAATTGCAACCCACTTGCTCACGCTCACTCATTCTGAAACCCACTGTAAAAAGAAATCTTGGAATTTAGCTAAACTGATTCCTGATGAATCTTGAAAGAGACTCAGTGGCTGTTAGCTTTTACAGCATGTTTGTCCATCATCTTCTGTCGCTATTGGACTGCTGCCTAATGTAGCAGAATTGGATATTGAGGTGACTGCATGCATTACCGACAATAAGTAATGCCTAAAGCAAATAATCCAGCAGGAGAGCATTGTTCACAAATAATATACTCGTGATGCGTTTCATATGGATGTATCAACACTGCGGGCACAGTTAGAGACTTTTAAATTTTGTTTCATCTGTCCATGGTTACTAGGGTTGTGTCACATTTTTTCCAGTACCTCCCCTCCCAAACCCGTCCTACGACCTATTAAATCAAATCATTATTCATTTCCTTCTCACTGTAACTTTTATTGTTGTATTTGTATATTATCTATATTTAGCCTGTTTCATTTTCATGACCGTTTTTAATGTTTTATGTAAAGCACTATTAAAATTGCCATACTACTGAAATTGCTATTTAAACAAAGTTCCTAGCCTTAAACCTCAGCCTGTCAGTCAGTCACCAGGGCATAGAAACCACGTTACGCTTGCTTCTCTCAGAGGAAATAAAAAGTCAACAGCACCCCAAACGCTTTGCCAAAAATATCATATCGCAGTGAAGTTTTGAAAACCGTAACCACACTTGCAACCGTTTTAATCGGCATCATCGACTCACTGTGACTTAAAAAAATCTCACAAAACTGCAGAGATGATGTATAGTTTGCTCGAGTTTGCTCCGTCCGAACCTCTACGCGAGATTGTTAATTCGGTACCCAACCCTGACAGTTACATATATTATCCCACCCTGAGTGCATTCATTTAAATGCATGAGCAGAAGTATTGACTGATGAGTTGAATACTAGGGTTGGTTGAAGTGAGTAATTCTAGAAGAGGTAATGAAAGGCTATACTTGTACAAACAAGGAAGCTTTTCGGTTTTAACAACAGTGTTGTACTGGATGTGTTTAAACTGGATATGTTATTATAGAAATTGGTTCAATATTTCGGTTTTCATAATACGTGCTTTTCCATTTCTCCTGATGTTATCACAGCCAGTGCCAAGACTTAATCTCTCGCTCTGTCTCATTCAAATGTTGGGCATGAGTCCCGTCAAATGATCACGATAAGATGATTAATGTTATAGAGAGGTGACATTAAATAGGGTATTTCAAACAAATGCATAATAAATGCATCAGAACTTTAACTTAGAACTTTAGAAATACTCCTGCAAAGTCACCAAACTAGAACTTCTTGTTGAGGTCGGTACAGTTAGATCCAGAATCTCTCCTGTTACACCCTGGGTTCCTGCAGTGAATACACAGAATGTAACAGCAAATACTGCAAATCCATGCTGTATGCCCTCTATTCTGTATGTGTAAACCAATCCAAGTGTCCCACAAGCAACAGTCGGACATTGATCAATGCTGGATGCCACAGGCGCTAAAGGGATCCAATCTTTCTCTCCCCGGGTTTTCTTTTCCACTAGCATTCAACAAACGGACGCCCCCTGCAGACGAGGAGACCGAGGAGGAGGAAACACTGTCCAGTCACTGCAGGCAATGACCAGGCCTCGCTGCACAACGCCATGTAACAGCTTTACACCACCGCTGCTACACCGCATCCTGTTGGGCTTCAGAATGACACTCTGCTGTGTCTTTGTTTGGTTCTAAGGTGATTGGGGGGGCAGTTTGAGTTTTGATTCTCTGCCTGTGTTCGTTTTGTTTCTTGCAGTCTGTTGCAAACCCTCTCTCTCCGTATACCCAGCATAACTAATGAATGTACCAAAATGCTGCTATAAAAACAGGTTGACTAGTGGTAAAAGGATACTTCATCAATTCGCGTTAGCTAATTAGCTTTGCATCAGTAGGTTTTGCTTCCTGCTTCTTACAGTGCAGACGCTTTGCTGCTTGCTCCTGCTTCTGCTTGCATATTTTTGCTGATAATCGTGCTTTTCCTCTGAGAAACTATGAGCAGCGGCTCTTGGACACTTCAAAAACACTGGACTATACATTTTTTGTAGACATAGTAGGCTATTGCCATATTTTAAAATTTTTCTGCGTGAGCGTGGCCTACCAATAGCTCAAGCCTGTCCTACAGTGATTGTAGCTAAAGCTAATTAGCAGCAAGATGCCTCCTTTCTCCGTAGAAGACTACTACAAACTCCTTCAGAAGATTGCACTTCTGGAAACCAAGGTTCACCTTCTAGAAGTGAACGTGGAAGTTAACGGATCTTGTGGAAATGACACCACTTTACCATGGACCCATAACAATGGACAGAAGTATGCTAACACACGGCTAATTAGCACCAACAAGACTACAAAGAAACAGGAGGGTGGAACTGGTAATAAATCAACAAGTGGCGGTCCTCCCTGGAACTGTCTGGTGCGAAGCCTAAGAGTAAATCATTTTCTGGGAAATGGGAGGACGACTAACGGGCCGGGCACAGCGCCCTGACATTTGTGATATGACCGGCTGGCTGCATTATCATCTGGGCAGAGCGCCTCTTCAAACCCTGTACCTAGTAGGACACAGCCGTGGACAGCTGCAAAAGGAAAATAAGCAACAAAATGCCCCCCCAACAACCTTGGGTGCAACTGGATAACAGATTTGCTCCTCTGCTGCAAGACGCTGGACAGTCATCTGATGACGGGACTGCGTCTCATCACCACACAGCAGGGTAAGGATGAGAGCAATTCAAAAAGTAAAAAGCTAACAACTGGGCCTCAAACCCTGATTGTGGGTGACTCTGCTGTAAAAGATTTAAAAAACAGTAAAAAACACCAAAATACTAGTTTTTCCCAAGACATGGTGTCTGACTTGACCCAAAAAATCCCAGATATCGTGCAGCACACCCAACTGTGAAGAACATTTTTCTGCATATAGGGTCAAATGATGTTGTAAAGCAACAGTCTGAATTGCTGAAACTGGACTTTAGGGAACTGCTTGACACAGTCACCCCCTAAGCGCAAAATGTGTTATCAGTGGTCCTATACCGTCAGTCAGAAGAGAGAGATGAGAGTTCAGCACCGTGTTGGGACTAAACAAATGGCTTTCAACTGAATGTACCGTCCACTCTCTGAAGTCATTGACAATTTAAACATTTTCTGGAGAGCGCAGACATCTTTTTAAAGCAGATAGACTGTCCCTTAACAAGCCAGGAGTAAAGCTGTTCACCTCTAATCTGCTTTACGTTCTGCGTACACATCTGCTCCCTCTGCAAGGTCACAAAACAAAAGGAAGACACAACAAAGTGCGGCAGTGATCCAACAGACAGCCCAGCCCCTGCCTGTGCAAAGATTGACCATGGGAGACCAGAGAGCAGAGACACGAAACCTCTCCCTCTTCACCCGTCCAGCACCCCTCAAACCTTCCCACCCCGAACCTTCTGAGGATTCATCGCTGTCTCTACTGATGTCTCCACACTCCTTTCCCTTATTTCCCCATCATTATGCACCCCCTTCCTACCCCATGGCTCAACCCGGGCAAAAGTAAAACGCCAAGCACCACTACCAGGATGTCAGAAAACTCCTCCCCCAGATGATAAGGACGCTGTGTGCAAAATCTGGCAAGCACTATCTGATATGCCGGGCCTGCTGCAGGACTAGTGATACTAATGACTCTTTTCAAGACAAGCGGGGCCCTGTGGATTCAATTCTTCCTCAATTTCTGTTGTGATAGGTAATAGGAAAAGAATGGTGAATAAGCACTTAACTGCAAACTTAGCAAATTTAGCATCCATTCCTCGTCAGCTACAGCCTGTCCCAAAAAATGAAAACACCACTAACACTTTACTAAACGTCGGTCTTGGCAGGAAAAATCATTTTTAATCAATGATTTTATTACTAAGCACAATCTAGATTATGTTTTTAACTGAAACCTGGTTAGACCATAATAACAGCGCTGCTGTTTCTCAGCGAGTCAGCTCCCCCTAACTCAGTTTATGAGTGAGAATAGAGTGAATAAGAAAGGCGGGTGGAGTCGCATTTTGTTTAATGATCATTCCACTGTACGCAAATATGTTATGGAAATTTTGTTTCTTTGAATATGTTGCTCTTCAATTAAGATCTTCCCCTCAAGCGATGTTCTAAATATCTACAGGCCACCTAAATATTGTGCAACCTTCATGATGACTTCACTGAAAGCTGGTCTATTATCTGCATTAACTTTGATTGTGTAATCATGCGGGTGATTTTAACATCATGTTGACAGCCCCAGGCCCGGGGGACAAAAGAGCTTGTGTTGTGTTTTTGAGAACTATGGACGACTCAGCATGTGACGGAGCCACCCACAATAAGGGGCACACTTGGACTGATTGTCTCCAAAGGTCTGAACATTTCCAAGGTGTGTGGTGACTGACGTTGCTCTTCTCAGATCATTCCTGTGTTTTCTTTAACGGACTATCTCTGTGCCCAAAAGGGTCCAAACAAAGATAATCAGAAAACGGTATATCACTGAAAAACACCAGTGACACATTTATTCAGCTGTTCTCCTCACAACCAGCCCTCTCTGGGCTATCAGTCAGTGAGCTTGTAGATATTTCAACTGTAAAATCACAAATGTTATTGATGCCATTGCTCCCACTAAGGTCAAAGTTGTATCTGGTAAGAAAAGATCTCCATGGAGAAATGTCCTAATGGTGAGAACAGAAAAAAGAGAGTTGTAGGAAAGCTGAACGAAGGTGGCGAAAAACAAATCTCTGGTCCATTATAATCTATAAAGAGAGACTAGCATTTATAATTTGGAACTGAGGAATGCAAGAAGGTCCTTTTTTCTCTGATATTATCTCTAGAAACAATAATAATTCCCGTGCTTTGTTGCTACTGTTGATAGGTAACCAAACCTCCAGTACCAGTAGCATCTGAATTTTATCTACCAAGGCCTGCAATGACTTTGCTCCTCTTCAAAGACAAAATTCAAAAGATTAGACAAACAGTCAGCCCATATCAAGTCCAGGATATGTGTTGTCACAGTGTTCAAGCAAAAATAGTTCCAATATGACAGAATTTCACAACACGATAACCATACAAACCTGGAGGACATTATTCAACATCTGAAAACAGCGACCCCCTGTTGCCTTGATGTTCTACCAACGGGACTTTCAAAAATGTTCCAATTGTTTGACTTCTGATCTTCTACAGATTGTGAAACATCTCTTCTTTTCAGGTATCTTCCACAGGCCCTGAAAACTGCAGAATCAAGCCACTTTAA